>NW_028153876.1:0-26040 GCF_964211835.1 Anser anser | reverse complement strand
CTCCCAGTTTCTTAAGACAGGCTCACTCTCTTATTAGGAGACTGACCTTGGTAAGGGGCCCAAGGCTTCTTGCTTTAGTTAATTGGCACAATGCACCATAGTTAGCAAAGACGCTAAGTAGCATCCTAGTTTAACGCTGTCAGCGCTCTATCTCTACTTGATAAGATTCTCCTAACTCCCTCTCTCACTGGAGCCCACGCAGCCCTCCGTCCTGCCGAAGGACTTCACGGGGACTTCTGCCGGCTCCGGGTGCCCGCACACAGACAGAAATGGCTTTGAGAGAAAACAATCAGGAGGAGGAGAGCTCAGAGACTGCGGCCGGCTTCGGCCACCTTCCCCTCGCTTTCCCTCTCCGTGTTCAAACCGAGCACTGTTCTGCCGTCAACCTTCGCTGCCTCTGCCCGCGGCGCTGGGCTTTCGCGTGTGCCATTGCTCCTCTACATATTTTATCCTTCCTTTTGTAAGGAATGGTCCAGCAATTCGTGTCACTAAGGGATTTGAAGGGTTAACATCGAGGCCCGGGTCTAGGTGATAAGAGAACAAAGGGGTTTTTAGGGAAAAGTGCTGACTACTGCAGGGGATGTTGCTAGAGTTTCTGAAATCCGGCGCAGAGGCTCCCAAACGAGGAGGAAGGGGGAGCTGAAGGACAATTGAAGGACAAAAGCCTGAGAGGAAGACAACCAGCATTGAGCCCGAGCAAGCCCCGAGAGACCACCAGAGACTGGTACGCAGGCGCCCCTGGGAGGGGTTTCGGATTCCGGAAACCAATTCTAATAACCCTGCCTCTTCTCGAAGTAGTAATGAATATGTATTAGCCTGGGAGCATCAAAACCAGCCGCCTTACGTAACAGGTGTGCGTCCTGGGGGAGCAGAGACTCCCGGCGCACGCAGCGCTGCTTGCTTGCCTCTATTCGTTTAATAAATTGTAAACTTTGATTGTAATCCTATTTGGATTTATAACAGCCATTTATAACACTTTTTATATTTGTATTTTATTTAAGGCTGTCTTGCCCCCCTCCCCCCCCAGCCTCGCTGCTCGCCAATAAAGCTGGCGCAGGGGCTAAGGGATTTGAAGGGCCTGCTTGTACACCTAAGGGATTTGAGGGCCTGCTTGTACACCTTTGGGGACTGCCTCTTTTGGGGGGGGGGGGGGGTGGTGTTAGGAGCTGCTTGTATACTTTTTTAGGCATTCCTCTGAGAGGGGGTTGGGAGCTTCGTGTATACTGGGGGGGGAGGGCCTCCCTCGAGGTGGAAGGGGGGGGGTTGGAGCGTTTCTACACTGTAGGGGCCTGCCTGTACACTTTTGGGGCCTGCCTTGGAGGGGTTGGGAACTGCTTGTACACCTTTGGGGCCTGCGTCTGCGCGGGGCGGGGCGGGGGGGGGGGGTTGGAGCTGGTTTTAACCTTTCGGGCTTGCATCTGGAGGGGGTTGGGGCCTGCCTTTGGGGGGGTGGTTGTGAGCTGCTTGTATACTGTAGGGGCCTGCTTGTACACCTTTGGGGCCTGCATCTTGGGGGGGGTGGGAGCTGCTTGTACACTGTTAGGGCCTGCCTTGGGGGAGGGGTTGGGGCATGTGCCTTGGGGGCATGGGGTTGGGAGCTGCTTCTACGCTGTAGGGGTCTGGGTCTTGGGGGGTTGGGGCTGTTTGTACACCTTTGGGGCGTGCCTCTGGGGAGGATGGGGAGTTGCTTGTACACCTTTGGGGCCTGTGTCTGGGGGGGGGTTGGGGCCTGTGCCGGGGGGGTTGGGAGCTGCTTGTACGCTCTAGGGTCCTCTGGCAGGCTTTGGGGCCTCCCTTTGAGGGGGGCAGTTGGGAGCTGGTTGTACACCTTTGGGGCCTGAGTCTGGGGTGTGGGGGCTGGGGCTGAGGCCTGGGGCCTGGGGCATGCATCTGGGTGGTGGGGGGGGGGGGTCCAGTTCATGGGGGGGGGGGGTTGGGAGCTGCTTGTGGACAGTTGGGGTCTGCATCCGGGTGTGGCTGGGGCCTGCTTGTAGACTTCTGCAGCCTGTGTCTGGTGTTTGGGGGCTTTTCTGTAGTGTTTGGGGATTGCATTTTGGCTTTGGGATGTGTCTAGAGCTTCTGGGGCCTAGCTGTAGTGCTTGGGGCCTGCGTCTGGGGCTTTTCTGTAGCATTTTGGTAGCGTGTTTGTGATTTGGGGTCTGTATCCAGGGTTTTGCCTTTTTTGTAGTTTCCAGCTTTGTGTCTGTTTCTTTGTTGGTTGCCTGGGGTTTGGGGTTTGGATCATTAGTCAGTGTCATTAGCGTCGGGGGGTTGATATGAAGGGTTAGGGTTGTGGTTAGAGTTGTTAGGGTTAAAGAGAATAAGGATTTTAGGGTAAGGGGATCAAGGTTGTGGGAATAAAAATGTTTTTGCACAGAGTTACATCGTTTAGAGGGAAGGAAGGTGGTATTGATATATGCTTGCAGTGATAAGAAAGCTTAACAGACAACCTTGTAAAATGCAGACAACCAGAATCCTTAGAGCAATTGGGTGGAAATCACGGTGTAAGAAACATTACCACCTCAAAGAGGAAAACAGTCAAGAAAAAAATAAAATTGACTAGTAACAGGCCAGCAGCTGTGTATTTTCTGTGAAGCACTGGATAGATTGTGAACATGGATTACCCAGTCAATGGGGAAACTGGGGAGGGTCCTGGTCACCGAGAGGAAAAAAAAATTATATAAACTGTGTTATGGAACTAGTAGGTGGCTTGTGGGACGCCTGCCATTGCAATCGTGAATAAAAATGCTACCTCACTGAGATACTTGCCTGAGCCTATGGTATTGGTTACAGAGTGTTTCTAATAAGGTGTTAGGGTGTTAAGGTTTCAGGGCTAAGGCACTAGGGTTGGGTTTCAGGGTTAGGGTTTCCAGGGTTTAGGGTTAGGATTTTAAGGTTGTTAGGGTTGGAGTTATAAGGGTTAGGGTTTGGGGGTTAGTGTGTTAAGGTTTTAAAGTATTTTGTGGTTTTAGTGTTGATAGGGTTTTTAGGGTTAGGGTCTTAGGGTTTTAGTTATGGTCAGGTATTTAGGGTTAGGGTTTTAAGGTCTTATTTTTTTTTTTTTAAGGTTAGGGTCTCCAGCGTTAGGGCTTTGAGAATCTTTACGTTTTGGGTTAGGGTTTAGAGGGTCTTAATTTTTAGGGTTAGGGCTTTTAGGCGTAGGTCTAGTGTGGTAAATTTTATCGGGTTAGGACTGTAAGGGTTTTTAGGGTTAGGGTTTCTAGGGTTTTTTGGGGTAGGGGTTAGGGTTAGATCCGTGGGAGCCGTAGTGTTAGGGGTCAGGGTTCTTAGGGCTAAGGCCCAATATTAGGGTGGAAGGCCAAACTAAGGGGGGAGCCCCCCCCAAAATTGAAGGGTCGAAGCCCCAATTTAGGGGAAGAAACGTCAAAATTGTGGGGTCCCCCAAAATTGGGCGGAAGAGCTCTTAATATTGGGGGAAACCCAAAAAAGGAGGGTGGGGGACTCTAAAATTGGTTGTGTCCCCCCCCAAATTGGTTGTGTCCCCCCCAAAATTGGTTGTGTCCCCCCCAATTAGGGGAGGAACCCCCAAAATTGGGTGGGCGGACCCCCATATTGGGGGGGCAGAACACTTAAATGGAAGTGTGAAATTCCAGAATTGAATGTGGACCCCCCAGAACAGTCTTCAGGGGTTTAGTGTGGTAAATTTTATCGGGTTAGGGCTGCAAGGGTTTTTAGGGTTAGGGTTTCTAGGGTTTGTTGGGGTAGGGGTTAGGGTTAGATCCGTGGTTGCCATAGGCTTAGGGGTCAAGGTTCTTAGGGGTTAGGCCTAATATTAGGGCGGAAGGCCAAAATAAGAGGGTGGGAGCCCCCCCCAAAATCGAAGGGTTGAAGCCCCAAGTTAGGGGAAGGAACGGCCAAATTGTGGGGTCCCCCAAAATTGGGCGGAAGAACTCTTTAATATTAGGGGGGAACCCAAAGAAGGAGGGTGGGGGACTCTACAATTGGGGGGGACCCCCAAAATTGGTCGGGTCCCCCCAAATTAGGGGAGGAACCCCCAAAATTGGGTGGGTGAACCCCCAAATTGGGGGGAAGAAGACTTAAATGGAAGTGTGAAATTCCAGAATTGAATGTGGACCCCCCCCCCAGACCTGGGGAGGAATCCCCAAACTTGGGGGGGACCCCCAAAATTGGGGTTAAAGCCCCAGATCCCGGGGAGCTAAGCCCCAAATTAAGGGAAGGAACCTCAAACATGTGGTGAGAACCCCAACATTGGGGGAAAGAACCTTAATATTAGGGTGGCAGGCCAAGAAAGGATGGTGGGGGCCTCCAAAATTGTGGGGGGCTTGGAACTGGGGGGAATCCCCAAAATGGAGGGGGAACCCCAAAAGTGGGGGGGGGGGGGGGGCGAAGCACCAAATTAGGGGAAGGAACCCCAAAATTGCGGGGAAAAACTCTGAAATGGAGAGCTGAAAACCCGAAATTGAGGGGAAACCCCCCAAAACGGCGGGAAAACCCTCCATAAACACGAAACCGGTAATGTAACAGAGCAAAAAATGGCGTCCTACGGCACGCTGCGAGGCTCAATTTTCTGGGGAGTGCTGGGAAATGTAGTTCTTGGCCACCGGGTTTCCGGGAGTCCATATTGTTTTCCCAGAGCATGCCGGGAGATGTAGTTCTCGGACACTGGGCTTCCGGGAGGCCATGTTGGTTTCCCATCTTTGCTGGACTCCGGGTGCTCTGGCTTCACAGAGAAACCCCCAAACTGAAAAATGTACCTGCTAATATATTGGGCTCTAAATGTAGCCCTGGGTTAATTGAATAACAATCCCTGGGTAAGATTGAAGTGCAGGAGGGGTTGGCTACGGTTTTAAGAGCCGGTTTGCAGAAAAGGGATTTCCCGTTAAGAAATGGCATATACTGATTGTTCTCTTCCTTGCTCTGCCAAGACCTGAAGCACATCTTGGAAGCCAGGCAGAATCCATGGAGCCAATGGAGTTCTCAAGCTCGACTTCAGCTTCTTCCCAGCTAGAAGAAGCAAGGACACGCCGGCTGAGTTCCACAGGCAACGCGCCCGTATCTGTAGACGAGGATTTAGAGATGCTACTTTGGGAACTCTCAGACGGCATACTGGAAGCCGAGCTCGACTTGGACCCAGGGAAGGATGAGGATGACCTCCTCCTTGAGCTTTCCAAGATGATTGATGATTGAACTGCATAGTCCTATGGTATATTGAAAAAAAAAAAAAAAAAGAAAAAAAGAAAACAACTCTTCTTCTTGTTGGATACCCTGAGGTGATCCTTTTTCTAACTGAGGCTTTGCAATGAGACTTAAAGCACAGTTGGAACTGGTAGAAATTGGCAGGATCTGCACTCAGTTGTCCTAAGTTTTCCTGCTGGTCAGAGTTAAGGTCTTGTGCATGGTTCCGTAACTATAGGTGGCTACCTTTGATATCAAGAGGACAAAGCACTTGTTTCTTTTGGCACAGAAAGATGTCCATCGGCACGCTGTGGTGGCTGTGAATTGACGTAGTGATGGAGCGATGCTCTGAAGGCTCAAACGGAAAGCTTCTTCCTTCCGCCCCCCCTTGGCACAGCTCGATGTTGGGCACATTGTGAAGCCTGGGTGTTCTGATTTCTCGGACAGTTGATACCCAAATCCCGGAGTTACTATGTCAACTCTTGACTTTTATTTGTGTATGCCATTGTTTTGACTGTAATCTTTTCAGATGATGAAGCTGTAGGGGCGGGAGGGAGCAAAATAATTATTCTAGCGTTGTGGACCAAACATGCTGCCAGGAGTGGTGGTGGTGGGGTCAGCCCACCCGGCCTTACTTTCAATTATCAGGGATGATAAAATGGTGTGAAAAGCAGCAGCTCTGCGATACGGCTACGCTACCCCCACTCCCTTCTCTTGTGCTGTACCAAAGTTCCCCCAAGCTTTGGTTGGTGCTTTTTGCTGGTGCCAGTAGGACTCCAGGGCGAGTAGTCGGGACTCTCCTGCAGTAACTGGGTCAATTAAGGGTCGGTTTAAGTGCCTCCTGGTTTTTAAAATTGCTCCCCTGAGCTGCTGGCTCTGCTGCCTGCTACAGCAAATGTTCGGGTGCCATCAGCGTCGCACTTGGGCGTGGGCACTGACCCTGCGGAGGAGAGCTGAGACTCGCGTGTATTGTGTACCCTGCCGCCAGTGATCGTTTTCCCCTAGCAGATCTATTTTGAATCATTTCCCTAAATTTTAGAGGAACTTTAGGCTCTTTGTGCTATGATTTGTGAAGCTGTAGGGGCCCTCAGGCATTTGCTGCTGGCAGAGGAAAACCGCTTGTCGAATTTGTTGTAAATACTTTCTGTTTGGACAACAACGCCTGTGTGTGTGTGTGTGTGCGTGTGTGTGTGTGTGCGCGTGCGTGCTTTGACGACCCCCTGCGACGCCCCAGCTCCGCGAGGGAAGCTTTGAAGCGGCTCTGGGAAAACCTCTGCGGAAGAAACCGCTGCTAGTGACTTGCGGAAAAGGGACTCCACAATCAGTGAGATTGTAAAGTAGGTATGTTTATTCAGCGCTGGGCAGCACGGGAGGTCGTGGGCATGAAGATTGATGACTCTTCCTCGTCACCGCTAGTTGACCTCTTGTCTTTGCACAGACTCAGTTGCTCCTTGGCTCTTGTCCATCTGCAGGACCAGTTTCTCCCAGTTTCTTAAGACAGGCTCACTCTCTTATTAGGAGACTGACCTTGGTAAGGGGCCCAAGGCTTCTTGCTTTAGTTAATTGGCACAATGCACCATAGTTAGCAAAGACGCTAAGTAGCATCCTAGTTTAACGCTGTCAGCGCTCTATCTCTACTTGATAAGATTCTCCTAACTCCCTCTCTCACTGGAGCCCACGCAGCCCTCCGTCCTGCCGAAGGACTTCACGGGGACTTCTGCCGGCTCCGGGTGCCCGCACACAGACAGAAATGGCTTTGAGAGAAAACAATCAGGAGGAGGAGAGCTCAGAGACTGCGGCCGGCTTCGGCCACCTTCCCCTCGCTTTCCCTCTCCGTGTTCAAACCGAGCACTGTTCTGCCGTCAACCTTCGCTGCCTCTGCCCGCGGCGCTGGGCTTTCGCGTGTGCCATTGCTCCTCTACATATTTTATCCTTCCTTTTGTAAGGAATGGTCCAGCAATTCGTGTCACTAAGGGATTTGAAGGGTTAACATCGAGGCCCGGGTCTAGGTGATAAGAGAACAAAGGGGTTTTTAGGGAAAAGTGCTGACTACTGCAGGGGATGTTGCTAGAGTTTCTGAAATCCGGCGCAGAGGCTCCCAAACGAGGAGGAAGGGGGAGCTGAAGGACAATTGAAGGACAAAAGCCTGAGAGGAAGACAACCAGCATTCAGCCCGAGCAAGCCCCGAGAGACCACCAGAGACTGGTACGCAGGCGCCCCTGGGAGGGGTTTCGGATTCCGGAAACCAATTCTAATAACCCTGCCTCTTCTCGAAGTAGTAATGAATATGTATTAGCCTGGGAGCATCAAAACCAGCCGCCTTACGTAACAGGTGTGCGTCCTGGGGGAGCAGAGACTCCCGGCGCACGCAGCGCTGCTTGCTTGCCTCTATTCGTTTAATAAATTGTAAACTTTGATTGTAATCCTATTTGGATTTATAACAGCCATTTATAACACTTTTTATATTTGTATTTTATTTAAGGCTGTCTTGCCCCCCTCCCCCCCCAGCCTCGCTGCTCGCCAATAAAGCTGGCGCAGGGGCTAAGGGATTTGAAGGGCCTGCTTGTACACCTAAGGGATTTGAGGGCCTGCTTGTACACCTTTGGGGACTGCCTCTTTTGGGGGGGGGGGGGGGTGGTGTTAGGAGCTGCTTGTATACTTTTTTAGGCATTCCTCTGAGAGGGGGTTGGGAGCTTCGTGTATACTGGGGGGGGAGGGCCTCCCTCGAGGTGGAAGGGGGGGGGTTGGAGCGTTTCTACACTGTAGGGGCCTGCCTGTACACTTTTGGGGCCTGCCTTGGAGGGGTTGGGAACTGCTTGTACACCTTTGGGGCCTGCGTCTGCGCGGGGCGGGGCGGGGGGGGGGGTTGGAGCTGGTTTTAACCTTTCGGGCTTGCATCTGGAGGGGGTTGGGGCCTGCCTTTGGGGGGGTGGTTGTGAGCTGCTTGTATACTGTAGGGGCCTGCTTGTACACCTTTGGGGCCTGCATCTTGGGGGGGGTGGGAGCTGCTTGTACACTGTTAGGGCCTGCCTTGGGGGAGGGGTTGGGGCATGTGCCTTGGGGGCATGGGGTTGGGAGCTGCTTCTACGCTGTAGGGGTCTGGGTCTTGGGGGGTTGGGGCTGTTTGTACACCTTTGGGGCGTGCCTCTGGGGAGGATGGGGAGTTGCTTGTACACCTTTGGGGCCTGTGTCTGGGGGGGGGTTGGGGCCTGTGCCGGGGGGGTTGGGAGCTGCTTGTACGCTCTAGGGTCCTCTGGCAGGCTTTGGGGCCTCCCTTTGAGGGGGGCAGTTGGGAGCTGGTTGTACACCTTTGGGGCCTGAGTCTGGGGTGTGGGGGCTGGGGCTGAGGCCTGGGGCCTGGGGCATGCATCTGGGTGGTGGGGGGGGGGGGTCCAGTTCATGGGGGGGGTGGGTTGGGAGCTGCTTGTGGACAGTTGGGGTCTGCATCCGGGTGTGGCTGGGGCCTGCTTGTAGACTTCTGCAGCCTGTGTCTGGTGTTTGGGGGCTTTTCTGTAGTGTTTGGGGATTGCATTTTGGCTTTGGGATGTGTCTAGAGCTTCTGGGGCCTAGCTGTAGTGCTTGGGGCCTGCGTCTGGGGCTTTTCTGTAGCATTTTGGTAGCGTGTTTGTGATTTGGGGTCTGTATCCAGGGTTTTGCCTTTTTTGTAGTTTCCAGCTTTGTGTCTGTTTCTTTGTTGGTTGCCTGGGGTTTGGGGTTTGGATCATTAGTCAGTGTCATTAGCGTCGGGGGGTTGATATGAAGGGTTAGGGTTGTGGTTAGAGTTGTTAGGGTTAAAGAGAATAAGGATTTTAGGGTAAGGGGATCAAGGTTGTGGGAATAAAAATGTTTTTGCACAGAGTTACATCGTTTAGAGGGAAGGAAGGTGGTATTGATATATGCTTGCAGTGATAAGAAAGCTTAACAGACAACCTTGTAAAATGCAGACAACCAGAATCCTTAGAGCAATTGGGTGGAAATCACGGTGTAAGAAACATTACCACCTCAAAGAGGAAAACAGTCAAGAAAAAAATAAAATTGACTAGTAACAGGCCAGCAGCTGTGTATTTTCTGTGAAGCACTGGATAGATTGTGAACATGGATTACCCAGTCAATGGGGAAACTGGGGAGGGTCCTGGTCACCGAGAGGAAAAAAAAATTATATAAACTGTGTTATGGAACTAGTAGGTGGCTTGTGGGACGCCTGCCATTGCAATCGTGAATAAAAATGCTACCTCACTGAGATACTTGCCTGAGCCTATGGTATTGGTTACAGAGTGTTTCTAATAAGGTGTTAGGGTGTTAAGGTTTCAGGGCTAAGGCACTAGGGTTGGGTTTCAGGGTTAGGGTTTCCAGGGTTTAGGGTTAGGATTTTAAGGTTGTTAGGGTTGGAGTTATAAGGGTTAGGGTTTGGGGGTTAGTGTGTTAAGGTTTTAAAGTATTTTGTGGTTTTAGTGTTGATAGGGTTTTTAGGGTTAGGGTCTTAGGGTTTTAGTTATGGTCAGGTATTTAGGGTTAGGGTTTTAAGGTCTTATTTTTTTTTTTTTAAGGTTAGGGTCTCCAGCGTTAGGGCTTTGAGAATCTTTACGTTTTGGGTTAGGGTTTAGAGGGTCTTAATTTTTAGGGTTAGGGCTTTTAGGCGTAGGTCTAGTGTGGTAAATTTTATCGGGTTAGGACTGTAAGGGTTTTTAGGGTTAGGGTTTCTAGGGTTTTTTGGGGTAGGGGTTAGGGTTAGATCCGTGGGAGCCGTAGTGTTAGGGGTCAGGGTTCTTAGGGCTAAGGCCCAATATTAGGGTGGAAGGCCAAACTAAGGGGGGAGCCCCCCCCAAAATTGAAGGGTCGAAGCCCCAATTTAGGGGAAGAAACGTCAAAATTGTGGGGTCCCCCAAAATTGGGCGGAAGAGCTCTTAATATTGGGGGAAACCCAAAAAAGGAGGGTGGGGGACTCTAAAATTGGTTGTGTCCCCCCCCAAATTGGTTGTGTCCCCCCCAAAATTGGTTGTGTCCCCCCCAATTAGGGGAGGAACCCCCAAAATTGGGTGGGCGGACCCCCATATTGGGGGGGCAGAACACTTAAATGGAAGTGTGAAATTCCAGAATTGAATGTGGACCCCCCAGAACAGTCTTCAGGGGTTTAGTGTGGTAAATTTTATCGGGTTAGGGCTGCAAGGGTTTTTAGGGTTAGGGTTTCTAGGGTTTGTTGGGGTAGGGGTTAGGGTTAGATCCGTGGTTGCCATAGGCTTAGGGGTCAAGGTTCTTAGGGGTTAGGCCTAATATTAGGGCGGAAGGCCAAAATAAGAGGGTGGGAGCCCCCCCCAAAATCGAAGGGTTGAAGCCCCAAGTTAGGGGAAGGAACGGCCAAATTGTGGGGTCCCCCAAAATTGGGCGGAAGAACTCTTTAATATTAGGGGGGAACCCAAAGAAGGAGGGTGGGGGACTCTACAATTGGGGGGGACCCCCAAAATTGGTCGGGTCCCCCCAAATTAGGGGAGGAACCCCCAAAATTGGGTGGGTGAACCCCCAAATTGGGGGGAAGAAGACTTAAATGGAAGTGTGAAATTCCAGAATTGAATGTGGACCCCCCCCCAGACCTGGGGAGGAATCCCCAAACTTGGGGGGGACCCCCAAAATTGGGGTTAAAGCCCCAGATCCCGGGGAGCTAAGCCCCAAATTAAGGGAAGGAACCTCAAACATGTGGTGAGAACCCCAACATTGGGGGAAAGAACCTTAATATTAGGGTGGCAGGCCACGAAAGGATGGTGGGGGCCTCCAAAATTGTGGGGGGCTTGGAACTGGGGGGAATCCCCAAAATGGAGGGGGAACCCCAAAAGTGGGGGGGGGGGGGGCGAAGCACCAAATTAGGGGAAGGAACCCCAAAATTGCGGGGAAAAACTCTGAAATGGAGAGCTGAAAACCCGAAATTGAGGGGAAACCCCCCAAAACGGCGGGAAAACCCTCCATAAACACGAAACCGGTAATGTAACAGAGCAAAAAATGGCGTCCTACGGCACGCTGCGAGGCTCAATTTTCTGGGGAGTGCTGGGAAATGTAGTTCTTGGCCACCGGGTTTCCGGGAGTCCATATTGTTTTCCCAGAGCATGCCGGGAGATGTAGTTCTCGGACACTGGGCTTCCGGGAGGCCATGTTGGTTTCCCATCTTTGCTGGACTCCGGGTGCTCTGGCTTCACAGAGAAACCCCCAAACTGAAAAATGTACCTGCTAATATATTGGGCTCTAAATGTAGCCCTGGGTTAATTGAATAACAATCCCTGGGTAAGATTGAAGTGCAGGAGGGGTTGGCTACGGTTTTAAGAGCCGGTTTGCAGAAAAGGGATTTCCCGTTAAGAAATGGCATATACTGATTGTTCTCTTCCTTGCTCTGCCAAGACCTGAAGCACATCTTGGAAGCCAGGCAGAATCCGTGGAGCCAATGGAGTTCTCAAGCTCGACTTCAGCTTCTTCCCAGCTAGAAGAAGCAAGGACACGCCGGCTGAGTTCCACAGGCAACGCGCCCGTATCTGTAGACGAGGATTTAGAGATGCTACTTTGGGAACTCTCAGACGGCATACTGGAAGCCGAGCTCGACTTGGACCCAGGGAAGGATGAGGATGACCTCCTCCTTGAGCTTTCCAAGATGATTGATGATTGAACTGCATAGTCCTATGGTATATTGAAAAAAAAAAAAAAAAAGAAAAAAAGAAAACAACTCTTCTTCTTGTTGGATACCCTGAGGTGATCCTTTTTCTAACTGAGGCTTTGCAATGAGACTTAAAGCACAGTTGGAACTGGTAGAAATTGGCAGGATCTGCACTCAGTTGTCCTAAGTTTTCCTGCTGGTCAGAGTTAAGGTCTTGTGCATGGTTCCGTAACTATAGGTGGCTACCTTTGATATCAAGAGGACAAAGCACTTGTTTCTTTTGGCACAGAAAGATGTCCATCGGCACGCTGTGGTGGCTGTGAATTGACGTAGTGATGGAGCGATGCTCTGAAGGCTCAAACGGAAAGCTTCTTCCTTCCGCCCCCCCTTGGCACAGCTCGATGTTGGGCACATTGTGAAGCCTGGGTGTTCTGATTTCTCGGACAGTTGATACCCAAATCCCGGAGTTACTATGTCAACTCTTGACTTTTATTTGTGTATGCCATTGTTTTGACTGTAATCTTTTCAGATGATGAAGCTGTAGGGGCGGGAGGGAGCAAAATAATTATTCTAGCGTTGTGGACCAAACATGCTGCCAGGAGTGGTGGTGGTGGGGTCAGCCCACCCGGCCTTACTTTCAATTATCAGGGATGATAAAATGGTGTGAAAAGCAGCAGCTCTGCGATACGGCTACGCTACCCCCACTCCCTTCTCTTGTGCTGTACCAAAGTTCCCCCAAGCTTTGGTTGGTGCTTTTTGCTGGTGCCAGTAGGACTCCAGGGCGAGTAGTCGGGACTCTCCTGCAGTAACTGGGTCAATTAAGGGTCGGTTTAAGTGCCTCCTGGTTTTTAAAATTGCTCCCCTGAGCTGCTGGCTCTGCTGCCTGCTACAGCAAATGTTCGGGTGCCATCAGCGTCGCACTTGGGCGTGGGCACTGACCCTGCGGAGGAGAGCTGAGACTCGCGTGTATTGTGTACCCTGCCGCCAGTGATCGTTTTCCCCTAGCAGATCTATTTTGAATCATTTCCCTAAATTTTAGAGGAACTTTAGGCTCTTTGTGCTATGATTTGTGAAGCTGTAGGGGCCCTCAGGCATTTGCTGCTGGCAGAGGAAAACCGCTTGTCGAATTTGTTGTAAATACTTTCTGTTTGGACAACAACGCCTGTGTGTGTGTGTGTGTGCGTGTGTGTGTGTGTGCGCGTGCGTGCTTTGACGACCCCCTGCGACGCCCCAGCTCCGCGAGGGAAGCTTTGAAGCGGCTCTGGGAAAACCTCTGCGGAAGAAACCGCTGCTAGTGACTTGCGGAAAAGGGACTCCACAATCAGTGAGATTGTAAAGTAGGTATGTTTATTCAGCGCTGGGCAGCACGGGAGGTCGTGGGCATGAAGATTGATGACTCTTCCTCGTCACCGCTAGTTGACCTCTTGTCTTTGCACAGACTCAGTTGCTCCTTGGCTCTTGTCCATCTGCAGGACCAGTTTCTCCCAGTTTCTTAAGACAGGCTCACTCTCTTATTAGGAGACTGACCTTGGTAAGGGGCCCAAGGCTTCTTGCTTTAGTTAATTGGCACAATGCACCATAGTTAGCAAAGACGCTAAGTAGCATCCTAGTTTAACGCTGTCAGCGCTCTATCTCTACTTGATAAGATTCTCCTAACTCCCTCTCTCACTGGAGCCCACGCAGCCCTCCGTCCTGCCGAAGGACTTCACGGGGACTTCTGCCGGCTCCGGGTGCCCGCACACAGACAGAAATGGCTTTGAGAGAAAACAATCAGGAGGAGGAGAGCTCAGAGACTGCGGCCGGCTTCGGCCACCTTCCCCTCGCTTTCCCTCTCCATGTTCAAACCGAGCACTGTTCTGCCGTCAACCTTCGCTGCCTCTGCCCGCGGCGCTGGGCTTTCGCGTGTGCCATTGCTCCTCTACATATTTTATCCTTCCTTTTGTAAGGAATGGTCCAGCAATTCGTGTCACTAAGGGATTTGAAGGGTTAACATCGAGGCCCGGGTCTAGGTGATAAGAGAACAAAGGGGTTTTTAGGGAAAAGTGCTGACTACTGCAGGGGATGTTGCTAGAGTTTCTGAAATCCGGCGCAGAGGCTCCCAAACGAGGAGGAAGGGGGAGCTGAAGGACAATTGAAGGACAAAAGCCTGAGAGGAAGACAACCAGCATTGAGCCCGAGCAAGCCCCGAGAGACCACCAGAGACTGGTACGCAGGCGCCCCTGGGAGGGGTTTCGGATTCCGGAAACCAATTCTAATAACCCTGCCTCTTCTCGAAGTAGTAATGAATATGTATTAGCCTGGGAGCATCAAAACCAGCCGCCTTACGTAACAGGTGTGCGTCCTGGGGGAGCAGAGACTCCCGGCGCACGCAGCGCTGCTTGCTTGCCTCTATTCGTTTAATAAATTGTAAACTTTGATTGTAATCCTATTTGGATTTATAACAGCCATTTATAACACTTTTTATATTTGTATTTTATTTAAGGCTGTCTTGCCCCCCTCCCCCCCCAGCCTCGCTGCTCGCCAATAAAGCTGGCGCAGGGGCTAAGGGATTTGAAGGGCCTGCTTGTACACCTAAGGGATTTGAGGGCCTGCTTGTACACCTTTGGGGACTGCCTCTTTTGGGGGGGGGGGGGGGTGGTGTTAGGAGCTGCTTGTATACTTTTTTAGGCATTCCTCTGAGAGGGGGTTGGGAGCTTCGTGTATACTGGGGGGGGAGGGCCTCCCTCGAGGTGGAAGGGGGGGGGTTGGAGCGTTTCTACACTGTAGAGGCCTGCCTGTACACTTTTGGGGCCTGCCTTGGAGGGGTTGGGAACTGCTTGTACACCTTTGGGGCCTGCGTCTGCGCGGGGCGGGGCGGGGGGGGGGGTTGGAGCTGGTTTTAACCTTTCGGGCTTGCATCTGGAGGGGGTTGGGGCCTGCCTTTGGGGGGGTGGTTGTGAGCTGCTTGTATACTGTAGGGGCCTGCTTGTACACCTTTGGGGCCTGCATCTTGGGGGGGGTGGGAGCTGCTTGTACACTGTTAGGGCCTGCCTTGGGGGAGGGGTTGGGGCATGTGCCTTGGGGGCATGGGGTTGGGAGCTGCTTCTACGCTGTAGGGGTCTGGGTCTTGGGGGGTTGGGGCTGTTTGTACACCTTTGGGGCGTGCCTCTGGGGAGGATGGGGAGTTGCTTGTACACCTTTGGGGCCTGTGTCTGGGGGGGGGTTGGGGCCTGTGCCGGGGGGGTTGGGAGCTGCTTGTACGCTCTAGGGTCCTCTGGCAGGCTTTGGGGCCTCCCTTTGAGGGGGGCAGTTGGGAGCTGGTTGTACACCTTTGGGGCCTGAGTCTGGGGTGTGGGGGCTGGGGCTGAGGCCTGGGGCCTGGGGCATGCATCTGGGTGGTGGGGGGGGGGGGTCCAGTTCATGGGGGGGGGGGGTTGGGAGCTGCTTGTGGACAGTTGGGGTCTGCATCCGGGTGTGGCTGGGGCCTGCTTGTAGACTTCTGCAGCCTGTGTCTGGTGTTTGGGGGCTTTTCTGTAGTGTTTGGGGATTGCATTTTGGCTTTGGGATGTGTCTAGAGCTTCTGGGGCCTAGCTGTAGTGCTTGGGGCCTGCGTCTGGGGCTTTTCTGTAGCATTTTGGTAGCGTGTTTGTGATTTGGGGTCTGTATCCAGGGTTTTGCCTTTTTTGTAGTTTCCAGCTTTGTGTCTGTTTCTTTGTTGGTTGCCTGGGGTTTGGGGTTTGGATCATTAGTCAGTGTCATTAGCGTCGGGGGGTTGATATGAAGGGTTAGGGTTGTGGTTAGAGTTGTTAGGGTTAAAGAGAATAAGGATTTTAGGGTAAGGGGATCAAGGTTGTGGGAATAAAAATGTTTTTGCACAGAGTTACATCGTTTAGAGGGAAGGAAGGTGGTATTGATATATGCTTGCAGTGATAAGAAAGCTTAACAGACAACCTTGTAAAATGCAGACAACCAGAATCCTTAGAGCAATTGGGTGGAAATCACGGTGTAAGAAACATTACCACCTCAAAGAGGAAAACAGTCAAGAAAAAAATAAAATTGACTAGTAACAGGCCAGCAGCTGTGTATTTTCTGTGAAGCACTGGATAGATTGTGAACATGGATTACCCAGTCAATGGGGAAACTGGGGAGGGTCCTGGTCACCGAGAGGAAAAAAAAATTATATAAACTGTGTTATGGAACTAGTAGGTGGCTTGTGGGACGCCTGCCATTGCAATCGTGAATAAAAATGCTACCTCACTGAGATACTTGCCTGAGCCTATGGTATTGGTTACAGAGTGTTTCTAATAAGGTGTTAGGGTGTTAAGGTTTCAGGGCTAAGGCACTAGGGTTGGGTTTCAGGGTTAGGGTTTCCAGGGTTTAGGGTTAGGATTTTAAGGTTGTTAGGGTTGGAGTTATAAGGGTTAGGGTTTGGGGGTTAGTGTGTTAAGGTTTTAAAGTATTTTGTGGTTTTAGTGTTGATAGGGTTTTTAGGGTTAGGGTCTTAGGGTTTTAGTTATGGTCAGGTATTTAGGGTTAGGGTTTTAAGGTCTTATTTTTTTTTTTTTAAGGTTAGGGTCTCCAGCGTTAGGGCTTTGAGAATCTTTACGTTTTGGGTTAGGGTTTAGAGGGTCTTAATTTTTAGGGTTAGGGCTTTTAGGCGTAGGTCTAGTGTGGTAAATTTTATCGGGTTAGGACTGTAAGGGTTTTTAGGGTTAGGGTTTCTAGGGTTTTTTGGGGTAGGGGTTAGGGTTAGATCCGTGGGAGCCGTAGTGTTAGGGGTCAGGGTTCTTAGGGCTAAGGCCCAATATTAGGGTGGAAGGCCAAACTAAGGGGGGAGCCCCCCCCAAAATTGAAGGGTCGAAGCCCCAATTTAGGGGAAGAAACGTCAAAATTGTGGGGTCCCCCAAAATTGGGCGGAAGAGCTCTTAATATTGGGGGAAACCCAAAAAAGGAGGGTGGGGGACTCTAAAATTGGTTGTGTCCCCCCCCAAATTGGTTGTGTCCCCCCCAAAATTGGTTGTGTCCCCCCCAATTAGGGGAGGAACCCCCAAAATTGGGTGGGCGGACCCCCATATTGGGGGGGCAGAACACTTAAATGGAAGTGTGAAATTCCAGAATTGAATGTGGACCCCCCAGAACAGTCTTCAGGGGTTTAGTGTGGTAAATTTTATCGGGTTAGGGCTGCAAGGGTTTTTAGGGTTAGGGTTTCTAGGGTTTGTTGGGGTAGGGGTTAGGGTTAGATCCGTGGTTGCCATAGGCTTAGGGGTCAAGGTTCTTAGGGGTTAGGCCTAATATTAGGGCGGAAGGCCAAAATAAGAGGGTGGGAGCCCCCCCCAAAATCGAAGGGTTGAAGCCCCAAGTTAGGGGAAGGAACGGCCAAATTGTGGGGTCCCCCAAAATTGGGCGGAAGAACTCTTTAATATTAGGGGGGAACCCAAAGAAGGAGGGTGGGGGACTCTACAATTGGGGGGGACCCCCAAAATTGGTCGGGTCCCCCCAAATTAGGGGAGGAACCCCCAAAATTGGGTGGGTGAACCCCCAAATTGGGGGGAAGAAGACTTAAATGGAAGTGTGAAATTCCAGAATTGAATGTGGACCCCCCCCCCAGACCTGGGGAGGAATCCCCAAACTTGGGGGGGACCCCCAAAATTGGGGTTAAAGCCCCAGATCCCGGGGAGCTAAGCCCCAAATTAAGGGAAGGAACCTCAAACATGTGGTGAGAACCCCAACATTGGGGGAAAGAACCTTAATATTAGGGTGGCAGGCCAAGAAAGGATGGTGGGGGCCTCCAAAATTGTGGGGGGCTTGGAACTGGGGGGAATCCCCAAAATGGAGGGGGAACCCCAAAAGTGGGGGGGGGGGGGGGCGAAGCACCAAATTAGGGGAAGGAACCCCAAAATTGCGGGGAAAAACTCTGAAATGGAGAGCTGAAAACCCGAAATTGAGGGGAAACCCCCCAAAACGGCGGGAAAACCCTCCATAAACACGAAACCGGTAATGTAACAGAGCAAAAAATGGCGTCCTACGGCACGCTGCGAGGCTCAATTTTCTGGGGAGTGCTGGGAAATGTAGTTCTTGGCCACCGGGTTTCCGGGAGTCCATATTGTTTTCCCAGAGCATGCCGGGAGATGTAGTTCTCGGACACTGGGCTTCCGGGAGGCCATGTTGGTTTCCCATCTTTGCTGGACTCCGGGTGCTCTGGCTTCACAGAGAAACCCCCAAACTGAAAAATGTACCTGCTAATATATTGGGCTCTAAATGTAGCCCTGGGTTAATTGAATAACAATCCCTGGGTAAGATTGAAGTGCAGGAGGGGTTGGCTACGGTTTTAAGAGCCGGTTTGCAGAAAAGGGATTTCCCGTTAAGAAATGGCATATACTGATTGTTCTCTTCCTTGCTCTGCCAAGACCTGAAGCACATCTTGGAAGCCAGGCAGAATCCATGGAGCCAATGGAGTTCTCAAGCTCGACTTCAGCTTCTTCCCAGCTAGAAGAAGCAAGGACACGCCGGCTGAGTTCCACAGGCAACGCGCCCGTATCTGTAGACGAGGATTTAGAGATGCTACTTTGGGAACTCTCAGACGGCATACTGGAAGCCGAGCTCGACTTGGACCCAGGGAAGGATGAGGATGACCTCCTCCTTGAGCTTTCCAAGATGATTGATGATTGAACTGCATAGTCCTATGGTATATTGAAAAAAAAAAAAAAAAAGAAAAAAAGAAAACAACTCTTCTTCTTGTTGGATACCCTGAGGTGATCCTTTTTCTAACTGAGGCTTTGCAATGAGACTTAAAGCACAGTTGGAACTGGTAGAAATTGGCAGGATCTGCACTCAGTTGTCCTAAGTTTTCCTGCTGGTCAGAGTTAAGGTCTTGTGCATGGTTCCGTAACTATAGGTGGCTACCTTTGATATCAAGAGGACAAAGCACTTGTTTCTTTTGGCACAGAAAGATGTCCATCGGCACGCTGTGGTGGCTGTGAATTGACGTAGTGATGGAGCGATGCTCTGAAGGCTCAAACGGAAAGCTTCTTCCTTCCGCCCCCCCTTGGCACAGCTCGATGTTGGGCACATTGTGAAGCCTGGGTGTTCTGATTTCTCGGACAGTTGATACCCAAATCCCGGAGTTACTATGTCAACTCTTGACTTTTATTTGTGTATGCCATTGTTTTGACTGTAATCTTTTCAGATGATGAAGCTGTAGGGGCGGGAGGGAGCAAAATAATTATTCTAGCGTTGTGGACCAAACATGCTGCCAGGAGTGGTGGTGGTGGGGTCAGCCCACCCGGCCTTACTTTCAATTATCAGGGATGATAAAATGGTGTGAAAAGCAGCAGCTCTGCGATACGGCTACGCTACCCCCACTCCCTTCTCTTGTGCTGTACCAAAGTTCCCCCAAGCTTTGGTTGGTGCTTTTTGCTGGTGCCAGTAGGACTCCAGGGCGAGTAGTCGGGACTCTCCTGCAGTAACTGGGTCAATTAAGGGTCGGTTTAAGTGCCTCCTGGTTTTTAAAATTGCTCCCCTGAGCTGCTGGCTCTGCTGCCTGCTACAGCAAATGTTCGGGTGCCATCAGCGTCGCACTTGGGCGTGGGCACTGACCCTGCGGAGGAGAGCTGAGACTCGCGTGTATTGTGTACCCTGCCGCCAGTGATCGTTTTCCCCTAGCAGATCTATTTTGAATCATTTCCCTAAATTTTAGAGGAACTTTAGGCTCTTTGTGCTATGATTTGTGAAGCTGTAGGGGCCCTCAGGCATTTGCTGCTGGCAGAGGAAAACCGCTTGTCGAATTTGTTGTAAATACTTTCTGTTTGGACAACAACGCCTGTGTGTGTGTGTGTGTGCGTGTGTGTGTGTGTGCGCGTGCGTGCTTTGACGACCCCCTGCGACGCCCCAGCTCCGCGAGGGAAGCTTTGAAGCGGCTCTGGGAAAACCTCTGCGGAAGAAACCGCTGCTAGTGACTTGCGGAAAAGGGACTCCACAATCAGTGAGATTGTAAAGTAGGTATGTTTATTCAGCGCTGGGCAGCACGGGAGGTCGTGGGCATGAAGATTGATGACTCTTCCTCGTCACCGCTAGTTGACCTCTTGTCTTTGCACAGACTCAGTTGCTCCTTGGCTCTTGTCCATCTGCAGGACCAGTTTCTCCCAGTTTCTTAAGACAGGCTCACTCTCTTATTAGGAGACTGACCTTGGTAAGGGGCCCAAGGCTTCTTGCTTTAGTTAATTGGCACAATGCACCATAGTTAGCAAAGACGCTAAGTAGCATCCTAGTTTAACGCTGTCAGCGCTCTATCTCTACTTGATAAGATTCTCCTAACTCCCTCTCTCACTGGAGCCCACGCAGCCCTCCGTCCTGCCGAAGGACTTCACGGGGACTTCTGCCGGCTCCGGGTGCCCGCACACAGACAGAAATGGCTTTGAGAGAAAACAATCAGGAGGAGGAGAGCTCAGAGACTGCGGCCGGCTTCGGCCACCTTCCCCTCGCTTTCCCTCTCCGTGTTCAAACCGAGCACTGTTCTGCCGTCAACCTTCGCTGCCTCTGCCCGCGGCGCTGGGCTTTCGCGTGTGCCATTGCTCCTCTACATATTTTATCCTTCCTTTTGTAAGGAATGGTCCAGCAATTCGTGTCACTAAGGGATTTGAAGGGTTAACATCGAGGCCCGGGTCTAGGTGATAAGAGAACAAAGGGGTTTTTAGGGAAAAGTGCTGACTACTGCAGGGGATGTTGCTAGAGTTTCTGAAATCCGGCGCAGAGGCTCCCAAACGAGGAGGAAGGGGGAGCTGAAGGACAATTGAAGGACAAAAGCCTGAGAGGAAGACAACCAGCATTCAGCCCGAGCAAGCCCCGAGAGACCACCAGAGACTGGTACGCAGGCGCCCCTGGGAGGGGTTTCGGATTCCGGAAACCAATTCTAATAACCCTGCCTCTTCTCGAAGTAGTAATGAATATGTATTAGCCTGGGAGCATCAAAACCAGCCGCCTTACGTAACAGGTGTGCGTCCTGGGGGAGCAGAGACTCCCGGCGCACGCAGCGCTGCTTGCTTGCCTCTATTCGTTTAATAAATTGTAAACTTTGATTGTAATCCTATTTGGATTTATAACAGCCATTTATAACACTTTTTATATTTGTATTTTATTTAAGGCTGTCTTGCCCCCCTCCCCCCCCAGCCTCGCTGCTCGCCAATAAAGCTGGCGCAGGGGCTAAGGGATTTGAAGGGCCTGCTTGTACACCTAAGGGATTTGAGGGCCTGCTTGTACACCTTTGGGGACTGCCTCTTTTGGGGGGGGGGGGGGGTGGTGTTAGGAGCTGCTTGTATACTTTTTTAGGCATTCCTCTGAGAGGGGGTTGGGAGCTTCGTGTATACTGGGGGGGGAGGGCCTCCCTCGAGGTGGAAGGGGGGGGGTTGGAGCGTTTCTACACTGTAGGGGCCTGCCTGTACACTTTTGGGGCCTGCCTTGGAGGGGTTGGGAACTGCTTGTACACCTTTGGGGCCTGCGTCTGCGCGGGGCGGGGCGGGGGGGGGGGTTGGAGCTGGTTTTAACCTTTCGGGCTTGCATCTGGAGGGGGTTGGGGCCTGCCTTTGGGGGGGTGGTTGTGAGCTGCTTGTATACTGTAGGGGCCTGCTTGTACACCTTTGGGGCCTGCATCTTGGGGGGGGTGGGAGCTGCTTGTACACTGTTAGGGCCTGCCTTGGGGGAGGGGTTGGGGCATGTGCCTTGGGGGCATGGGGTTGGGAGCTGCTTCTACGCTGTAGGGGTCTGGGTCTTGGGGGGTTGGGGCTGTTTGTACACCTTTGGGGCGTGCCTCTGGGGAGGATGGGGAGTTGCTTGTACACCTTTGGGGCCTGTGTCTGGGGGGGGGTTGGGGCCTGTGCCGGGGGGGTTGGGAGCTGCTTGTACGCTCTAGGGTCCTCTGGCAGGCTTTGGGGCCTCCCTTTGAGGGGGGCAGTTGGGAGCTGGTTGTACACCTTTGGGGCCTGAGTCTGGGGTGTGGGGGCTGGGGCTGAGGCCTGGGGCCTGGGGCATGCATCTGGGTGGTGGGGGGGGGGGGTCCAGTTCATGGGGGGGGTGGGTTGGGAGCTGCTTGTGGACAGTTGGGGTCTGCATCCGGGTGTGGCTGGGGCCTGCTTGTAGACTTCTGCAGCCTGTGTCTGGTGTTTGGGGGCTTTTCTGTAGTGTTTGGGGATTGCATTTTGGCTTTGGGATGTGTCTAGAGCTTCTGGGGCCTAGCTGTAGTGCTTGGGGCCTGCGTCTGGGGCTTTTCTGTAGCATTTTGGTAGCGTGTTTGTGATTTGGGGTCTGTATCCAGGGTTTTGCCTTTTTTGTAGTTTCCAGCTTTGTGTCTGTTTCTTTGTTGGTTGCCTGGGGTTTGGGGTTTGGATCATTAGTCAGTGTCATTAGCGTCGGGGGGTTGATATGAAGGGTTAGGGTTGTGGTTAGAGTTGTTAGGGTTAAAGAGAATAAGGATTTTAGGGTAAGGGGATCAAGGTTGTGGGAATAAAAATGTTTTTGCACAGAGTTACATCGTTTAGAGGGAAGGAAGGTGGTATTGATATATGCTTGCAGTGATAAGAAAGCTTAACAGACAACCTTGTAAAATGCAGACAACCAGAATCCTTAGAGCAATTGGGTGGAAATCACGGTGTAAGAAACATTACCACCTCAAAGAGGAAAACAGTCAAGAAAAAAATAAAATTGACTAGTAACAGGCCAGCAGCTGTGTATTTTCTGTGAAGCACTGGATAGATTGTGAACATGGATTACCCAGTCAATGGGGAAACTGGGGAGGGTCCTGGTCACCGAGAGGAAAAAAAAATTATATAAACTGTGTTATGGAACTAGTAGGTGGCTTGTGGGACGCCTGCCATTGCAATCGTGAATAAAAATGCTACCTCACTGAGATACTTGCCTGAGCCTATGGTATTGGTTACAGAGTGTTTCTAATAAGGTGTTAGGGTGTTAAGGTTTCAGGGCTAAGGCACTAGGGTTGGGTTTCAGGGTTAGGGTTTCCAGGGTTTAGGGTTAGGATTTTAAGGTTGTTAGGGTTGGAGTTATAAGGGTTAGGGTTTGGGGGTTAGTGTGTTAAGGTTTTAAAGTATTTTGTGGTTTTAGTGTTGATAGGGTTTTTAGGGTTAGGGTCTTAGGGTTTTAGTTATGGTCAGGTATTTAGGGTTAGGGTTTTAAGGTCTTATTTTTTTTTTTTTAAGGTTAGGGTCTCCAGCGTTAGGGCTTTGAGAATCTTTACGTTTTGGGTTAGGGTTTAGAGGGTCTTAATTTTTAGGGTTAGGGCTTTTAGGCGTAGGTCTAGTGTGGTAAATTTTATCGGGTTAGGACTGTAAGGGTTTTTAGGGTTAGGGTTTCTAGGGTTTTTTGGGGTAGGGGTTAGGGTTAGATCCGTGGGAGCCGTAGTGTTAGGGGTCAGGGTTCTTAGGGCTAAGGCCCAATATTAGGGTGGAAGGCCAAACTAAGGGGGGAGCCCCCCCCAAAATTGAAGGGTCGAAGCCCCAATTTAGGGGAAGAAACGTCAAAATTGTGGGGTCCCCCAAAATTGGGCGGAAGAGCTCTTAATATTGGGGGAAACCCAAAAAAGGAGGGTGGGGGACTCTAAAATTGGTTGTGTCCCCCCCCAAATTGGTTGTGTCCCCCCCAAAATTGGTTGTGTCCCCCCCAATTAGGGGAGGAACCCCCAAAATTGGGTGGGCGGACCCCCATATTGGGGGGGCAGAACACTTAAATGGAAGTGTGAAATTCCAGAATTGAATGTGGACCCCCCAGAACAGTCTTCAGGGGTTTAGTGTGGTAAATTTTATCGGGTTAGGGCTGCAAGGGTTTTTAGGGTTAGGGTTTCTAGGGTTTGTTGGGGTAGGGGTTAGGGTTAGATCCGTGGTTGCCATAGGCTTAGGGGTCAAGGTTCTTAGGGGTTAGGCCTAATATTAGGGCGGAAGGCCAAAATAAGAGGGTGGGAGCCCCCCCCAAAATCGAAGGGTTGAAGCCCCAAGTTAGGGGAAGGAACGGCCAAATTGTGGGGTCCCCCAAAATTGGGCGGAAGAACTCTTTAATATTAGGGGGGAACCCAAAGAAGGAGGGTGGGGGACTCTACAATTGGGGGGGACCCCCAAAATTGGTCGGGTCCCCCCAAATTAGGGGAGGAACCCCCAAAATTGGGTGGGTGAACCCCCAAATTGGGGGGAAGAAGACTTAAATGGAAGTGTGAAATTCCAGAATTGAATGTGGACCCCCCCCCCAGACCTGGGGAGGAATCCCCAAACTTGGGGGGGACCCCCAAAATTGGGGTTAAAGCCCCAGATCCCGGGGAGCTAAGCCCCAAATTAAGGGAAGGAACCTCAAACATGTGGTGAGAACCCCAACATTGGGGGAAAGAACCTTAATATTAGGGTGGCAGGCCAAGAAAGGATGGTGGGGGCCTCCAAAATTGTGGGGGGCTTGGAACTGGGGGGAATCCCCAAAATGGAGGGGGAACCCCAAAAGTGGGGGGGGGGGGGGGGCGAAGCACCAAATTAGGGGAAGGAACCCCAAAATTGCGGGGAAAAACTCTGAAATGGAGAGCTGAAAACCCGAAATTGAGGGGAAACCCCCCAAAACGGCGGGAAAACCCTCCATAAACACGAAACCGGTAATGTAACAGAGCAAAAAATGGCGTCCTACGGCACGCTGCGAGGCTCAATTTTCTGGGGAGTGCTGGGAAATGTAGTTCTTGGCCACCGGGTTTCCGGGAGTCCATATTGTTTTCCCAGAGCATGCCGGGAGATGTAGTTCTCGGACACTGGGCTTCCGGGAGGCCATGTTGGTTTCCCATCTTTGCTGGACTCCGGGTGCTCTGGCTTCACAGAGAAACCCCCAAACTGAAAAATGTACCTGCTAATATATTGGGCTCTAAATGTAGCCCTGGGTTAATTGAATAACAATCCCTGGGTAAGATTGAAGTGCAGGAGGGGTTGGCTACGGTTTTAAGAGCCGGTTTGCAGAAAAGGGATTTCCCGTTAAGAAATGGCATATACTGATTGTTCTCTTCCTTGCTCTGCCAAGACCTGAAGCACATCTTGGAAGCCAGGCAGAATCCATGGAGCCAATGGAGTTCTCAAGCTCGACTTCAGCTTCTTCCCAGCTAGAAGAAGCAAGGACACGCCGGCTGAGTTCCACAGGCAACGCGCCCGTATCTGTAGACGAGGATTTAGAGATGCTACTTTGGGAACTCTCAGACGGCATACTGGAAGCCGAGCTCGACTTGGACCCAGGGAAGGATGAGGATGACCTCCTCCTTGAGCTTTCCAAGATGATTGATGATTGAACTGCATAGTCCTATGGTATATTGAAAAAAAAAAAAAAAAAGAAAAAAAGAAAACAACTCTTCTTCTTGTTGGATACCCTGAGGTGATCCTTTTTCTAACTGAGGCTTTGCAATGAGACTTAAAGCACAGTTGGAACTGGTAGAAATTGGCAGGATCTGCACTCAGTTGTCCTAAGTTTTCCTGCTGGTCAGAGTTAAGGTCTTGTGCATGGTTCCGTAACTATAGGTGGCTACCTTTGATATCAAGAGGACAAAGCACTTGTTTCTTTTGGCACAGAAAGATGTCCATCGGCACGCTGTGGTGGCTGTGAATTGACGTAGTGATGGAGCGATGCTCTGAAGGCTCAAACGGAAAGCTTCTTCCTTCCGCCCCCCCTTGGCACAGCTCGATGTTGGGCACATTGTGAAGCCTGGGTGTTCTGATTTCTCGGACAGTTGATACCCAAATCCCGGAGTTACTATGTCAACTCTTGACTTTTATTTGTGTATGCCATTGTTTTGACTGTAATCTTTTCAGATGATGAAGCTGTAGGGGCGGGAGGGAGCAAAATAATTATTCTAGCGTTGTGGACCAAACATGCTGCCAGGAGTGGTGGTGGTGGGGTCAGCCCACCCGGCCTTACTTTCAATTATCAGGGATGATAAAATGGTGTGAAAAGCAGCAGCTCTGCGATACGGCTACGCTACCCCCACTCCCTTCTCTTGTGCTGTACCAAAGTTCCCCCAAGCTTTGGTTGGTGCTTTTTGCTGGTGCCAGTAGGACTCCAGGGCGAGTAGTCGGGACTCTCCTGCAGTAACTGGGTCAATTAAGGGTCGGTTTAAGTGCCTCCTGGTTTTTAAAATTGCTCCCCTGAGCTGCTGGCTCTGCTGCCTGCTACAGCAAATGTTCGGGTGCCATCAGCGTCGCACTTGGGCGTGGGCACTGACCCTGCGGAGGAGAGCTGAGACTCGCGTGTATTGTGTA
>NW_028153877.1:35000-70168 GCF_964211835.1 Anser anser | reverse complement strand
CCCCACACTCAACAGGACTCTGCGTCTTCACTCTTTCCTAACAACCCTAAACATAACCCTAACCGCAACAAGAAGCTGAACCCGAGTTAGACCCGAAAAAACACGTACGGTGCCACTTTCTGCCATCAAAAAGTGCTCTCAGCGGAAGCCTTTGGGTACACCTGAACTCCCTGGGGGAGCCTTTACGCAACCCCACACTCAACAGGACTCTGCGTCTTCACTCTTTCCTAACAACCCTAAACATAACCCTAACCGCAACAAGAAGCTGAACCCGAGTTAGACCCGAAAAAACACGTACGGTGCCACTTTCTGCCATCAAAAAGTGCTCTCAGCGGAAGCCTTTGGGTACACCTGAACTCCCTGGGGGAGCCTTTACGCAACCCCACACTCAACAGGACTCTGCGTCTTCACTCTTTCCTAACAACCCTAAACATAACCCTAACCGCAACAAGAAGCTGAACCCGAGTTAGACCCGAAAAAACACGTACGATACCACTTTCTGCCGTCAAAAAGTGCTCTCAGCGGAAGCCTTTGGGTACACCTGAACTCCCTGGGGGAGCCTTTACGCAACCCCACACTCAACAGGACTCTGCGTCTTCACTCTTTCCTAACAACCCTAAACATAACCCTAACCGCAACAAGAAGCTGAACCCGAGTTAGACCCGAAAAAACACGTACGGTGCCACTTTCTGCCATCCAAAAGTGCTCTCAGCGGAAGCCTTTGGGTACACCTGAACTCCCTGGGGGAGCCTTTACGCAACCCCACACTCAACAGGACTCTGCGTCTTCACTCTTTCCTAACAACCCTAAACATAACCCTAACCGCAACAAGAAGCTGAACCCGAGTTAGACCCGAAAAAACACGTACGGTGCCACTTTCTGCCATCCAAAAGTGCTCTCAGCGGAAGCCTTTGGGTACACCTGAACTCCCTGGGGGAGCCTTTACGCAACCCCACACTCAACAGGACTCTGCGTCTTCACTCTTTCCTAACAACCCTAAACATAACCCTAACCGCAACAAGAAGCTGAACCCGAGTTAGACCCGAAAAAACACGTACGGTGCCACTTTCTGCCATCCAAAAGTGCTCTCAGCGGAAGCCTTTGGGTACACCTGAACTCCCTGGGGGAGCCTTTACGCAACCCCACACTCAACAGGACTCTGCGTCTTCACTCTTTCCTAACAACCCTAAACATAACCCTAACCGCAACAAGAAGCTGAACCCGAGTTAGACCCGAAAAAACACGTACGGTGCCACTTTCTGCCATTCAAAAGTGCTCTCAGCGGAAGCCTTTGGGTACACCTGAACTCCCTGGGGGAGCCTTTACGCAACCCCACACTCAACAGGACTCTGCGTCTTCACTCTTTCCTAACAACCCTAAACATAACCCTAACCGCAACAAGAAGCTCAACCCGAGTTAGACCCGAAAAAACACGTACGGTGCCACTTTCTGCCATCAAAAAGTGCTCTCAGCGGAAGCCTTTGGGTACACCTGAACTCCCTGGGGGAGCCTTTACGCAACCCCACACTCAACAGGACTCTGCGTCTTCGCTCTTTCCTAACAACCCTAAACATAACCCTAACCGCAACAAGAAGCTGAACCCGAGTTAGACCCGAAAAAACACGTACGGTGCCACTTTCTGCCATCAAAAAGTGCTCTCAGCGGAAGCCTTTGGGTACACCTGAACTCCCTGGGGGAGCCTTTACGCAACCCCACACTCAACAGGACTCTGCGTCTTCACTCTTTCCTAACAACCCTAAACATAACCCTAACCGCAACAAGAAGCTGAACCCGAGTTAGACCCGAAAAAACACGTACGGTGCCACTTTCTGCCATCAAAAAGTGCTCTCAGCGGAAGCCTTTGGGTACACCTGAACTCCCTGGGGGAGCCTTTACGCAACCCCACACTCAACAGGACTCTGCGTCTTCACTCTTTCCTAACAACCCTAAACATAACCCTAACCGCAACAAGAAGCTCAACCCGAGTTAGACCCGAAAAAACACGTACGGTGCCACTTTCTGCCATCAAAAAGTGCTCTCAGCGGAAGCCTTTGGGTACACGTGAACTCCCTGGGGGAGCCTTTACGCAACCCCACACTCAACAGGACTCTGCGTCTTCACTCTTTCCTAACAACCCTAAACATAACCCTAACCGCAACAAGAAGCTGAACCCGAGTTAGACCCGAAAAAACACGTACGGTGCCACTTTCTGCCATCAAAAAGTGCTCTCAGCGGAAGCCTTTGGGTACACCTGAACTCCCTGGGGGAGCCTTTACGCAACCCCACACTCAACAGGACTCTGCGTCTTCACTCTTTCCTAACAACCCTAAACATAACCCTAACCGCAACAAGAAGCTGAACCCGAGTTAGACCCGAAAAAACACGTACGGTGCCACTTTCTGCCATCCAAAAGTGCTCTCAGCGGAAGCCTTTGGGTACACCTGAACTCCCTGGGGGAGCCTTTACGCAACCCCACACTCAACAGGACTCTGCGTCTTCGCTCTTTCCTAACAACCCTAAACATAACCCTAACCGCAACAAGAAGCTGAACCCGAGTTAGACCCGAAAAAACACGTACGGTGCCACTTTCTGCCATCAAAAAGTGCTCTCAGCGGAAGCCTTTGGGTACACCTGAACTCCCTGGGGGAGCCTTTACGCAACCCCACACTCAACAGGACTCTGCGTCTTCACTCTTTCCTAACAACCCTAAACATAACCCTAACCGCAACAAGAAGCTCAACCCGAGTTAGACCCGAAAAAACACGTACGGTGCCACTTTCTGCCATCAAAAAGTGCTCTCAGCAGAAGCCTTTGGGTACACCTGAACTCCCTGGGGGAGCCTTTACGCAACCCCACACTCAACAGGACTCTGCGTCTTCACTCTTTCCTAACAACCCTAAACATAACCCTAACCGCAACAAGAAGCTGAACCCGAGTTAGACCCGAAAAAACACGTACGGTGCCACTTTCTGCCATCAAAAAGTGCTCTCAGCGGAAGCCTTTGGGTACACCTGAACTCCCTGGGGGAGCCTTTACGCAACCCCACACTCAACAGGACTCTGCGTCTTCACTCTTTCCTAACAACCCTAAACATAACCCTAACCGCAACAAGAAGCTGAACCCGAGTTAGACCCGAAAAAACACGTACGATGCCACTTTCTGCCATCAAAAAGTGCTCTCAGCGGAAGCCTTTGGGTACACCTGAACTCCCTGGGGGAGCCTTTACGCAACCCCACACTCAACAGGACTCTGCGTCTTCACTCTTTCCTAACAACCCTAAACATAACCCTAACCGCAACAAGAAGCTGAACCCGAGTTAGACCCGAAAAAACACGTACGGTGCCACTTTCTGCCATCAAAAAGTGCTCTCAGCGGAAGCCTTTGGGTACACCTGAACTCCCTGGGGGAGCCTTTACGCAACCCCACACTCAACAGGACTCTGCGTCTTCACTCTTTCCTAACAACCCTAAACATAACCCTAACCGCAACAAGAAGCTGAACCCGAGTTAGACCCGAAAAAACACGTACGGTGCCACTTTCTGCCATCCAAAAGTGCTCTCAGCGGAAGCCTTTGGGTACACCTGAACTCCCTGGGGGAGCCTTTACGCAACCCCACACTCAACAGGACTCTGCGTCTTCACTCTTTCCTAACAACCCTAAACATAACCCTAACCGCAACAAGAAGCTGAACCCGAGTTAGACCCGAAAAAACACGTACGGTGCCACTTTCTGCCATCCAAAAGTGCTCTCAGCGGAAGCCTTTGGGTACACCTGAACTCCCTGGGGGAGCCTTTACGCAACCCCACACTCAACAGGACTCTGCGTCTTCACTCTTTCCTAACAACCCTAAACATAACCCTAACCGCAACAAGAAGCTGAACCCGAGTTAGACCCGAAAAAACACGTACGGTGCCACTTTCTGCCATCAAAAAGTGCTCTCAGCGGAAGCCTTTGGGTACACCTGAACTCCCTGGGGGAGCCTTTACGCAACCCCACACTCAACAGGACTCTGCGTCTTCGCTCTTTCCTAACAACCCTAAACATAACCCTAACCGCAACAAGAAGCTGAACCCGAGTTAGACCCGAAAAAACACGTACGGTGCCACTTTCTGCCATCAAAAAGTGCTCTCAGCGGAAGCCTTTGGGTACACCTGAACTCCCTGGGGGAGCCTTTACGCAACCCCACACTCAACAGGACTCTGCGTCTTCACTCTTTCCTAACAACCCTAAACATAACCCTAACCGCAACAAGAAGCTCAACCCGAGTTAGACCCGAAAAAACACGTACGGTGCCACTTTCTGCCATCCAAAAGTGCTCTCAGCGGAAGCCTTTGGGTACACCTGAACTCCCTGGGGGAGCCTTTACGCAACCCCACACTCAACAGGACTCTGCGTCTTCACTCTTTCCTAACAACCCTAAACATAACCCTAACCGCAACAAGAAGCTGAACCCGAGTTAGACCCGAAAAAACACGTACGGTGCCACTTTCTGCCATCAAAAAGTGCTCTCAGCGGAAGCCTTTGGGTACACGTGAACTCCCTGGGGGAGCCTTTACGCAACCCCACACTCAACAGGACTCTGCGTCTTCACTCTTTCCTAACAACCCTAAACATAACCCTAACCGCAACAAGAAGCTGAACCCGAGTTAGACCCAAAAAAACACGTACGGTGCCACTTTCTGCCATCAAAAAGTGCTCTCAGCGGAAGCCTTTGGGTACACCTGAACTCCCTGGGGGAGCCTTTACGCAACCCCACACTCAACAGGACTCTGCGTCTTCACTCTTTCCTAACAACCCTAAACATAACCCTAACCGCAACAAGAAGCTCAACCCGAGTTAGACCCGAAAAAACACGTACGGTGCCACTTTCTGCCATCAAAAAGTGCTCTCAGCGGAAGCCTTTGGGTACACCTGAACTCCCTGGGGGAGCCTTTACGCAACCCCACACTCAACAGGACTCTGCGTCTTCACTCTTTCCTAACAACCCTAAACATAACCCTAACCGCAACAAGAAGCTGAACCCGAGTTAGACCCGAAAAAACACGTACGGTGCCACTTTCTGCCATCAAAAAGTGCTCTCAGCGGAAGCCTTTGGGTACACCTGAACTCCCTGGGGGAGCCTTTACGCAACCCCACACTCAACAGGACTCTGCGTCTTCACTCTTTCCTAACAACCCTAAACATAACCCTAACCGCAACAAGAAGCTGAACCCGAGTTAGACCCGAAAAAACACGTACGGTGCCACTTTCTGCCATCAAAAAGTGCTCTCAGAGGAAGCCTTTGGGTACACCTGAACTCCCTGGGGGAGCCTTTACGCAACCCGACACTCAACAGGACTCTGCGTCTTCGCTCTTTCCTAACAACCCTAAACATAACCCTAACCGCAACAAGAAGCTGAACCCGAGTTAGAGCCGAAAAAACACGTACGGTGCCACTTTCTGCCATCAAAAAGTGCTCTCAGCGGAAGCCTTTGGGTACACCTGAACTCCCTGGGGGAGCCTTTACGCAACCGCACACTCAACAGGACTCTGCGTCTTCACTCTTTCCTAACAACCCTAAACATAACCCTAACCGCAACAAGAAGCTGAACCCGAGTTAGACCCGAAAAAACACGTACGGTGCCACTTTCTGCCATCAAAAAGTGCTCTCAGCGGAAGCCTTTGGGTACACCTGAACTCCCTGGGGGAGCCTTTACGCAACCCCACACTCAACAGGACTCTGCGTCTTCACTCTTTCCTAACAACCCTAAACATAACCCTAACCGCAACAAGAAGCTGAACCCGAGTTAGACCCGAAAAAACACGTACGGTGCCACTTTCTGCCATCAAAAAGTGCTCTCAGCGGAAGCCTTTGGGTACACCTGAACTCCCTGGGGGAGCCTTTACGCAACCCCACACTCAACAGGACTCTGCGTTTTCACTCTTTCCTAACAACCCTAAACATAACCCTAACCGCAACAAGAAGCTGAACCCGAGTTAGACCCGAAAAAACACGTACGGTGCCACTTTCTGCCATCAAAAAGTGCTCTCAGCGGAAGCCTTTGGGTACACCTGAACTCCCTGGGGGAGCCTTTACGCAACCCCACACTCAACAGGACTCTGCGTCTTCACTCTTTCCTAACAACCCTAAACATAACCCTAACCGCAACAAGAAGCTGAACCCGAGTTAGACCCGAAAAAACACGTACGGTGCCACTTTCTGCCATCAAAAAGTGCTCTCAGCGGAAGCCTTTGGGTACACCTGAACTCCCTGGGGGAGCCTTTACGCAACCCCACACTCAACAGGACTCTGCGTCTTCACTCTTTCCTAACAACCCTAAACATAACCCTAACCGCAACAAGAAGCTGAACCCGAGTTAGACCCGAAAAAACACGTACGGTGCCACTTTCTGCCATCAAAAAGTGCTCTCAGCGGAAGCCTTTGGGTACACCTGAACTCCCTGGGGGAGCCTTTACGCAACCCCACACTCAACAGGACTCTGCGTCTTCGCTCTTTCCTAACAACCCTAAACATAACCCTAACCGCAACAAGAAGCTGAACCCGAGTTAGACCCGAAAAAACACGTACGGTGCCACTTTCTGCCATCAAAAAGTGCTCTCAGCGGAAGCCTTTGGGTACACGTGAACTCCCTGGGGGAGCCTTTACGCAACCCCACACTCAACAGGACTCTGCGTCTTCACTCTTTCCTAACAACCCTAAACATAACCCTAACCGCAACAAGAAGCTGAACCCGAGTTAGACCCGAAAAAACACGTACGGTGCCACTTTCTGCCATCAAAAAGTGCTCTCAGCGGAAGCCTTTGGGTACACCTGAACTCCCTGGGGGAGCCTTTACGCAACCCCACACTCAACAGGACTCTGCGTCTTCACTCTTTCCTAACAACCCTAAACATAACCCTAACCGCAACAAGAAGCTGAACCCGAGTTAGACCCGAAAAAACACGTACGGTGCCACTTTCTGCCATCCAAAAGTGCTCTCAGCGGAAGCCTTTGAGTACACCTGAACTCCCTGGGGGAGCCTTTACGCAACCCCACACTCAACAGGACTCTGCGTCTTCACTCTTTCCTAACAACCCTAAACATAACCCTAACCGCAACAAGAAGCTGAGCCCGAGTTAGACCCGAAAAAACACGTACGATACCACTTTCTGCCATCAAAAAGTGCTCTCAGCGGAAGCCTTTGGGTACACCTGAACTCCCTGGGGGAGCCTTTACGCAACCCCACACTCAACAGGACTCTGCGTCTTCACTCTTTCCTAACAACCCTAAACATAACCCTAACCACAACAAGAAGCTGAACCCGAGTTAGACCCGAAAAAACACGTACGGTGCCACTTTCTGCCATCAAAAAGTGCCCTCAGCGGAAGCCTTTGGGTACACGTGAACTCCCTGGGGGAGCCTTTACGCAACCCCACACTCAACAGGACTCTGCGTCTTCACTCTTTCCTAACAACCCTAAACATAACCCTAACCGCAACAAGAAGCTGAACCCGAGTTAGACCCGAAAAAACACGTACGGTGCCACTTTCTGCCATCCAAAAGTGCTCTCAGCGGAAGCCTTTGAGTACACCTGAACTCCCTGGGGGAGCCTTTACGCAACCCCACACTCAACAGGACTCTGCGTCTTCACTCTTTCCTAACAACCCTAAACATAACCCTAACCGCAACAAGAAGCTGAACCCGAGTTAGACCCGAAAAAACACGTACGATACCACTTTCTGCCATCCAAAAGTGCTCTCAGCGGAAGCCTTTGGGTACACCTGAACTCCCTGGGGGAGCCTTTACGCAACCCCACACTCAACAGGACTCTGCGTCTTCACTCTTTCCTAACAACCCTAAACATAACCCTAACCACAACAAGAAGCTGAACCCGAGTTAGACCCGAAAAAACACGTACGGTGCCACTTTCTGCCATCAAAAAGTGCCCTCAGCGGAAGCCTTTGGGTACACGTGAACTCCCTGGGGGAGCCTTTACGCAACCCCACACTCAACAGGACTCTGCGTCTTCACTCTTTCCTAACAACCCTAAACATAACCCTAACCGCAACAAGAAGCTGAACCCGAGTTAGACCCGAAAAAACACGTACGGTGCCACTTTCTGCCATCAAAAAGTGCTCTCAGCGGAAGCCTTTGGGTACACCTGAACTCCCTGGGGGAGCCTTTACGCAACCCCACACTCAACAGGACTCTGCGTCTTCACTCTTTCCTAACAACCCTAAACATAACCCTAACCGCAACAAGAAGCTGAACCCGAGTTAGACCCGAAAAAACACGTACGGTGCCACTTTCTGCCATCCAAAAGTGCTCTCAGCGGAAGCCTTTGGGTACACCTGAACTCCCTGGGGGAGCCTTTACGCAACCCCACACTCAACAGGACTCTGCATCTTCACTCTTTCCTAACAACCCTAAACATAACCCTAACCGCAACAAGAAGCTGAACCCGAGTTAGACCCGAAAAAACACGTACGGTGCCACTTTCTGCCATCCAAAAGTGCTCTCAGCGGAAGCCTTTGGGTACACCTGAACTCCCTGGGGGAGCCTTTACGCAACCCCACACTCAACAGGACTCTGCGTCTTCACTCTTTCCTAACAACCCTAAACATAACCCTAACCGCAACAAGAAGCTGAACCCGAGTTAGACCCGAAAAAACACGTACGATGCCACTTTCTGCCATCAAAAAGTGCTCTCAGCGGAAGCCTTTGGGTACACCTGAACTCCCTGGGGGAGCCTTTACGCAACCGCACACTCAACAGGACTCTGCGTCTTCACTCTTTCCTAACAACCCTAAATATAACCCTAACCGCAACAAGAAGCTGAACCCGAGTTAGACCCGAAAAAACACGTACGGTGCCACTTTCTGCCATCAAAAAGTGCTCTCAGCGGAAGCCTTTGGGAACACCTGAACTCCCTGGGGGAGCCTTTACACAACCCCACACTCAACAGGACTCTGCGTCTTCACTCTTTCCTAACAACCCTAAACATAAGCCTAACCGGAACAAGAAGCTCAACCCGAGTTAGACCCGAAAAAACACGTACGGTGCCACTTTCTGCCATCAAAAAGTGCTCTCAGCGGAAGCCTTTGGGAACACCTGAACTCCCTGGGGGAGCCTTTACGCAACCCCACACTCAACAGGACTCTGCGTCTTCACTCTTTCCTAACAACCCTAAACATAACCCTAACCGCAACAAGAAGCTGAACCCGAGTTAGACCCGAAAAAACACGTACGGTGCCACTTTCTGCCATCAAAAAGTGCTCTCAGCGGAAGCCTTTGGGTACACCTGAACTCCCTGGGGGAGCCTTTACGCAACCCCACACTCAACAGGACTCTGCGTCTTCACTCTTTCCTAACAACCCTAAACATAACCCTAACCGCAACAAGAAGCTGAACCCGAGTTAGACCCGAAAAAACACGTACGGTGCCACTTTCTGCCATCAAAAAGTGCTCTCAGCGGAAGCCTTTGGGTACACCTGAACTCCCTGGGGGAGCCTTTACGCAACCCCACACTCAACAGGACTCTGAGTCTTCACTCTTTCCTAACAACCCTAAACATAACCCTAACCGCAACAAGAAGCTGAACCCGAGTTAGACCCGAAAAAACACGTACGGTGCCACTTTCTGCCATCAAAAAGTGCTCTCAGCGGAAGCCTTTGGGTACACCTGAACTCCCTGGGGGAGCCTTTACGCAACCCCACACTCAACAGGACTCTGCGTCTTCACTCTTTCCTAACAACCCTAAACATAACCCTAACCGCAACAAGAAGCTGAACCCGAGTTAGACCCGAAAAAACACGTACGGTGCCACTTTCTGCCATCAAAAAGTGCTCTCAGCGGAAGCCTTTGGGTACACGTGAACTCCCTGGGGGAGCCTTTACGCAACCCCACACTCAACAGGACTCTGCGTCTTCACTCTTTCCTAACAACCCTAAACATAACCCTAACCGCAACAAGAAGCTGAACCCGAGTTAGACCCGAAAAAACACGTACGGTGCCACTTTCTGCCATCAAAAAGTGCTCTCAGCGGAAGCCTTTGGGTACACCTGAACTCCCTGGGGGAGCCTTTACGCAACCCCACACTCAACAGGACTCTGCGTCTTCACTCTTTCCTAACAACCCTAAACATAACCCTAACCGCAACAAGAAGCTGAACCCGAGTTAGACCCGAAAAAACACGTACGGTGCCACTTTCTGCCATCAAAAAGTGCTCTCAGCGGAAGCCTTTGGGTACACCTGAACTCCCTGGGGGAGCCTTTACGCAACCCCACACTCAACAGGACTCTGCGTCTTCACTCTTTCCTAACAACCCTAAACATAACCCTAACCGCAACAAGAAGCTGAACCCGAGTTAGACCCGAAAAAACACGTACGGTGCCACTTTCTGCCATCAAAAAGTGCTCTCAGCGGAAGCCTTTGGGTACACCTGAACTCCCTGGGGGAGCCTTTACGCAACCCCACACTCAACAGGACTCTGCGTCTTCACTCTTTCCTAACAACCCTAAACATAACCCTAACCGCAAAAAGAAGCTGAACCCGAGTTAGACCCGAAAAAACACGTACGGTGCCACTTTCTGCCATCAAAAAGTGCTCTCAGCGGAAGCCTTTGGGTACACCTGAACTCCCTGGGGGAGCCTTTACGCAACCCCACACTCAACAGGACTCTGCGTCTTCACTCTTTCCTAACAACCCTAAACATAACCCTAACCGCAACAAGAAGCTGAACCCGAGTTAGACCCGAAAAAACACGTACGGTGCCACTTTCTGCCATCAAAAAGTGCTCTCAGCGGAAGCCTTTGGGTACACGTGAACTCCCTGGGGGAGCCTTTACGCAACCCCACACTCAACAGGACTCTGCGTCTTCACTCTTTCCTAACAACCCTAAACATAACCCTAACCGCAACAAGAAGCTGAACCCGAGTTAGACCCGAAAAAACACGTACGGTGCCACTTTCTGCCATCAAAAAGTGCTCTCAGCGGAAGCCTTTGGGTACACCTGAACTCCCTGGGGGAGCCTTTACGCAACCCCACACTCAACAGGACTCTGCGTCTTCACTCTTTCCTAACAACCCTAAACATAACCCTAACCGCAACAAGAAGCTGAACCCGAGTTAGACCCGAAAAAACACGTACGGTGCCACTTTCTGCCATCAAAAAGTGCTCTCAGCGGAAGCCTTTGGGTACACGTGAACTCCCTGGGGGAGCCTTTACGCAACCCCACACTCAACAGGACTCTGCGTCTTCACTCTTTCCTAACAACCCTAAACATAACCCTAACCGCAACAAGAAGCTGAACCCGAGTTAGACCCGAAAAAACACGTACGGTGCCACTTTCTGCCATCAAAAAGTGCTCTCAGCGGAAGCCTTTGGGTACACCTGAACTCCCTGGGGGAGCCTTTACGCAACCCCACACTCAACAGGACTCTGCGTCTTCACTCTTTCCTAACAACCCTAAACATAACCCTAACCGCAACAAGAAGCTCAACCCGAGTTAGACCCGAAAAAACACGTACGGTGCCACTTTCTGCCATCAAAAAGTGCTCTCAGCGGAAGCCTTTGGGTACACGTGAACTCCCTGGGGGAGCCTTTATGCAACCCCACACTCAACAGGACTCTGCGTCTTCACTCTTTCCTAACAACCCTAAACATAACCCTAACCGCAACAAGAAGCTGAACCCGAGTTAGACCCGAAAAAACACGTACGGTGCCACTTTCTGCCATCCAAAAGTGCTCTCAGCGGAAGCCTTTGGGTACACCTGAACTCCCTGGGGGAGCCTTTACGCAACCCCACACTCAACAGGACTCTGCGTCTTCGCTCTTTCCTAACAACCCTAAACATAACCCTAACCGCAACAAGAAGCTGAACCCGAGTTAGACCCGAAAAAACACGTACGGTGCCACTTTCTGCCATCAAAAAGTGCTCTCAGCGGAAGCCTTTGGGTACACGTGAACTCCCTGGGGGAGCCTTTACGCAACCCCACACTCAACAGGACTCTGCGTCTTCACTCTTTCCTAACAACCCTAAACATAACCCTAACCGCAACAAGAAGCTGAACCCGAGTTAGACCCGAAAAAACACGTACGGTGCCACTTTCTGCCATCAAAAAGTGCTCTCAGCGGAAGCCTTTGGGTACACCTGAACTCCCTGGGGGAGCCTTTACGCAACCCCACACTCAACAGGACTCTGCGTCTTCACTCTTTCCTAACAACCCTAAACATAACCCTAACCGCAACAAGAAGCTGAACCCGAGTTAGACCCGAAAAAACACGTACGGTGCCACTTTCTGCCATCAAAAAGTGCTCTCAGCGGAAGCCTTTGGGTACACCTGAACTCCCTGGGGGAGCCTTTACGCAACCCCACACTCAACAGGACTCTGCGTCTTCACTCTTTCCTAACAACCCTAAACATAACCCTAACCGCAACAAGAAGCTGAACCCGAGTTAGACCCGAAAAAACACGTACGGTGCCACTTTCTGCCATCCAAAAGTGCTCTCAGCGGAAGCCTTTGGGTACACGTGAACTCCCTGGGGGAGCCTTTACGCAACCCCACACTCAACAGGACTCTGCGTCTTCACTCTTTCCTAACAACCCTAAACATAACCCTAACCGCAACAAGAAGCTGAACCCGAGTTAGACCCGAAAAAACACGTACGGTGCCACTTTCTGCCATCAAAAAGTGCTCTCAGCGGAAGCCTTTGGGTACACCTGAACTCCCTGGGGGAGCCTTTACGCAACCCCACACTCAACAGGACTCTGCGTCTTCGCTCTTTCCTAACAACCCTAAACATAACCCTAACCGCAACAAGAAGCTGAACCCGAGTTAGACCCGAAAAAACACGTACGATGCCACTTTCTGCCATCAAAAAGTGCTCTCAGCGGAAGCCTTTGGGTACACCTGAACTCCCTGGGGGAGCCTTTACGCAACCGCACACTCAACAGGACTCTGCGTCTTCACTCTTTCCTAACAACCCTAAACATAACCCTAACCGCAACAAGAAGCTGAACCCGAGTTAGACCCGAAAAAACACGTACGGTGCCACTTTCTGCCATCAAAAAGTGCTCTCAGCGGAAGCCTTTGGGTACACGTGAACTCCCTGGGGGAGCCTTTACGCAACCCCACACTCAACAGGACTCTGCGTCTTCACTCTTTCCTAACAACCCTAAACATAACCCTAACCGCAACAAGAAGCTGAACCCGAGTTAGACCCGAAAAAGCACGTACGGTGCCACTTTCTGCCATCAAAAAGTGCTCTCAGCGGAAGCCTTTGGGTACACCTGAACTCCCTGGGGGAGCCTTTACGCAACCCCGCACTCAACAGGACTCTGCGTCTTCACTCTTTCCTAACAACCCTAAACATAACCCTAACCGCAACAAGAAGCTGAACCCGAGTTAGACCCGAGAAAACACGTACGGTGCCACTTTCTGCCATCAAAAAGTGCTCTCAGCGGAAGCCTTTGGGTACACCTGAACTCCCTGGGGGAGCCTTTACGCAACCCCACACTCAACAGGACTCTGCGTCTTCACTCTTTCCTAACAACCCTAAACATAACCCTAACCGCAACAAGAAGCTGAACCCGAGTTAGACCCGGAAAAAACACGTACGGTGCCACTTTCTGCCATCAAAAAGTGCTCTCAGCGGAAGCCTTTGGGTACACCTGAACTCCCTGGGGGAGCCTTTACGCAACCCCACACTCAACAGGACTCTGCGTCTTCACTCTTTCCTAACAACCCTAAACATAACCCTAACCGCAACAAGAAGCTGAACCCGAGTTAGACCCGAAAAAACACGTACGGTGCCACTTTCTGCCATCCAAAAGTGCTCTCAGCGGAAGCCTTTGGGTACACCTGAACTCCCTGGGGGAGCCTTTACGCAACCCCACACTCAACAGGACTCTGCGTCTTCACTCTTTCCTAACAACCCTAAACATAACCCTAACCGCAACAAGAAGCTGAACCCGAGTTAGACCCGAAAAAACACGTACGGTGCCACTTTCTGCCATCAAAAAGTGCTCTCAGCGGAAGCCTTTGGGTACACCTGAACTCCCTGGGGGAGCCTTTACGCAACCCCACACTCAACAGGACTCTGCGTCTTCACTCTTTCCTAACAACCCTAAACATAACCCTAACCGCAACAAGAAGCTGAACCCGAGTTAGACCCGAAAAAACACGTACGGTGCCACTTTCTGCCATCAAAAAGTGCTCTCAGCGGAAGCCTTTGGGTACACGTGAACTCCCTGGGGGAGCCTTTACGCAACCCCACACTCAACAGGACTCTGCGTCTTCACTCTTTCCTAACAACCCTAAACATAACCCTAACCGCAACAAGAAGCTGAACCCGAGTTAGACCCGAAAAAACACGTACGGTGCCACTTTCTGCCATCAAAAAGTGCTCTCAGCGGAAGCCTTTGGGTACACCTGAACTCCCTGGGGGAGCCTTTACGCAACCCCACACTCAACAGGACTCTGCGTCTTCACTCTTTCCTAACAACCCTAAACATAACCCTAACCGCAACAAGAAGCTGAACCCGAGTTAGACCCGAAAAAACACGTACGGTGCCACTTTCTGCCATCAAAAAGTGCTCTCAGCGGAAGCCTTTGGGAACACCTGAACTCCCTGGGGGAGCCTTTACGCAACCCCACACTCAACAGGACTCTGCGTCTTCACTCTTTCCTAACAACCCTAAACATAACCCTAACCGCAACAAGAAGCTGAACCCGAGTTAGACCCGAAAAAACACGTACGGTGCCACTTTCTGCCATCAAAAAGTGCTCTCAGCGGAAGCCTTTGGGTACACCTGAACTCCCTGGGGGAGCCTTTACGCAACCCCACACTCAACAGGACTCTGCGTCTTCACTCTTTCCTAACAACCCTAAACATAACCCTAACCGCAACAAGAAGCTGAACCCGAGTTAGACCCGAAAAAACACGTACGGTGCCACTTTCTGCCATCAAAAAGTGCTCTCAGCGGAAGCCTTTGGGTACACCTGAACTCCCTGGGGGAGCCTTTACGCAACCCCACACTCAACAGGACTCTGAGTCTTCACTCTTTCCTAACAACCCTAAACATAACCCTAACCGCAACAAGAAGCTGAACCCGAGTTAGACCCGAAAAAACACGTACGGTGCCACTTTCTGCCATCAAAAAGTGCTCTCAGCGGAAGCCTTTGGGTACACCTGAACTCCCTGGGGGAGCCTTTACGCAACCCCACACTCAACAGGACTCTGCGTCTTCACTCTTTCTTAACAACCCTAAACATAACCCTAACCGCAACAAGAAGCTGAACCCGAGTTAGACCCGAAAAAACACGTACGGTGCCACTTTCTGCCATCAAAAAGTGCTCTCAGCGGAAGCCTTTGGGTACACCTGAACTCCCTGGGGGAGCCTTTACGCAACCCCACACTCAACAGGACTCTGCGTCTTCACTCTTTCCTAACAACCCTAAACATAACCCTAACCGCAACAAGAAGCTGAACCCGAGTTAGACCCGAAAAAACACGTACGGTGCCACTTTCTGCCATCAAAAAGTGCTCTCAGCGGAAGCCTTTGGGTACACCTGAACTCCCTGGGGGAGCCTTTACGCAACCCCACACTCAACAGGACTCTGCGTCTTCACTCTTTCCTAACAACCCTAAACATAACCCTAACCGCAACAAGAAGCTGAACCCGAGTTAGACCCGAAAAAACACGTACGGTGCCACTTTCTGCCATCCAAAAGTGCTCTCAGCGGAAGCCTTTGGGTACACCTGAACTCCCTGGGGGAGCCTTTACGCAACCCCACACTCAACAGGACTCTGCGTCTTCACTCTTTCCTAACAACCCTAAACATAACCCTAACCGCAACAAGAAGCTGAACCCGAGTTAGACCCGAAAAAACACGTACGGTGCCACTTTCTGCCATCAAAAAGTGCTCTCAGCGGAAGCCTTTGGGTACACCTGAACTCCCTGGGGGAGCCTTTACGCAACCCCACACTCAACAGGACTCTGCGTCTTCACTCTTTCCTAACAACCCTGAACATAACCCTAACCGCAACAAGAAGCTGAACCCGAGTTAGACCCGAAAAAACACGTACGGTGCCACTTTCTGCCATCAAAAAGTGCTCTCAGCGGAAGCCTTTGGGAACACCTGAACTCCCTGGGGGAGCCTTTACGCAACCCCACACTCAACAGGACTCTGCGTCTTCACTCTTTCCTAACAACCCTAAACATAACCCTAACCGCAACAAGAAGCTGAACCCGAGTTAGACCCGAAAAAACACGTACGGTGCCACTTTCTGCCATCAAAAAGTGCTCTCAGCGGAAGCCTTTGGGTACACCTGAACTCCCTGGGGGAGTCTTTACGCAACCCCACACTCAACAGGACTCTGCGTTTTCACTCTTTCCTAACAACCCTAAACATAACCCTAACCGCAACAAGAAGCTGAACCCGAGTTAGACCCGAAAAAACACGTACGGTGCCACTTTCTGCCATCCAAAAGTGCTCTCAGCGGAAGCCTTTGGGTACACCTGAACTCCCTGGGGGAGCCTTTACGCAACCCCACACTCAACAGGACTCTGCGTCTTCACTCTTTCCTAACAACCCTGAACATAACCCTAACCGCAACAAGAAGCTGAACCCGAGTTAGACCCGAAAAAACACGTACGGTGCCACTTTCTGCCATCAAAAAGTGCTCTCAGCGGAAGCCTTTGGGTACACGTGAACTCCCTGGGGGAGCCTTTACGCAACCCCACACTCAACAGGACTCTGCGTCTTCACTCTTTCCTAACAACCCTAAACATAACCCTAACCGCAACAAGAAGCTGAACCCGAGTTAGACCCGAAAAAACACGTACGGTGCCACTTTCTGCCATCAAAAAGTGCTCTCAGCGGAAGCCTTTGGGTACACCTGAACTCCCTGGGGGAGTCTTTACGCAACCCCACACTCAACAGGACTCTGCGTTTTCACTCTTTCCTAACAACCCTAAACATAAGCCTAACCGGAACAAGAAGCTGAACCCGAGTTAGACCCGAAAAAACACGTACGGTGCCACTTTCTGCCATCAAAAAGTGCTCTCAGCGGAAGCCTTTGGGTACACCTGAACTCCCTGGGGGAGCCTTTACGCAACCCCACACTCAACAGGACTCTGAGTCTTCACTCTTTCCTAACAACCCTAAACATAACCCTAACCGCAACAAGAAGCTGAACCCGAGTTAGACCCGAAAAAACACGTACGGTGCCACTTTCTGCCATCAAAAAGTGCTCTCAGCGGAAGCCTTTGGGTACACCTGAACTCCCTGGGGGAGCCTTTACGCAACCCCACACTCAACAGGACTCTGCGTCTTCACTCTTTCCTAACAACCCTAAACATAACCCTAACCGCAACAAGAAGCTGAACCCGAGTTAGACCCGAAAAAACACGTACGGTGCCACTTTCTGCCATCAAAAAGTGCTCTCAGCGGAAGCCTTTGGGTACACCTGAACTCCCTGGGGGAGCCTTTACGCAACCCCACACTCAACAGGACTCTGAGTCTTCACTCTTTCCTAACAACCCTAAACATAACCCTAACCGCAACAAGAAGCTGAACCCGAGTTAGACCCGAAAAAACACGTACGGTGCCACTTTCTGCCATCAAAAAGTGCTCTCAGCGGAAGCCTTTGGGTACACGTGAACTCCCTGGGGGAGCCTTTACGCAACCCCACACTCAACAGGACTCTGCGTCTTCACTCTTTCCTAACAACCCTAAACATAACCCTAACCGCAACAAGAAGCTGAACCCGAGTTAGACCCGAAAAAACACGTACGGTGCCACTTTCTGCCATCAAAAAGTGCTCTCAGCGGAAGCCTTTGGGTACACCTGAACTCCCTGGGGGAGCCTTTACGCAACCCCACACTCAACAGGACTCTGCGTCTTCACTCTTTCCTAACAACCCTAAACATAACCCTAACCGCAACAAGAAGCTGAACCCGAGTTAGACCCGAAAAAACACGTACGGTGCCACTTTCTGCCATCAAAAAGTGCTCTCAGCGGAAGCCTTTGGGTACACCTGAACTCCCTGGGGGAGCCTTTACGCAACCCCACACTCAACAGGACTCTGCGTCTTCACTCTTTCCTAACAACCCTAAACATAACCCTAACCGCAACAAGAAGCTGAACCCGAGTTAGACCCGAAAAAACACGTACGGTGCCACTTTCTGCCATCCAAAAGTGCTCTCAGCGGAAGCCTTTGGGTACACCTGAACTCCCTGGGGGAGCCTTTACGCAACCCCACACTCAACAGGACTCTGCGTCTTCACTCTTTCCTAACAACCCTAAACATAACCCTAACCGCAACAAGAAGCTGAACCCGAGTTAGACCCGAAAAAACACGTACGGTGCCACTTTCTGCCATCAAAAAGTGCTCTCAGCGGAAGCCTTTGGGTACACCTGAACTCCCTGGGGGAGCCTTTACGCAACCCCACACTCAACAGGACTCTGCGTCTTCACTCTTTCCTAACAACCCTGAACATAACCCTAACCGCAACAAGAAGCTGAACCCGAGTTAGACCCGAAAAAACACGTACGGTGCCACTTTCTGCCATCAAAAAGTGCTCTCAGCGGAAGCCTTTGGGAACACCTGAACTCCCTGGGGGAGCCTTTACGCAACCCCACACTCAACAGGACTCTGCGTCTTCACTCTTTCCTAACAACCCTAAACATAACCCTAACCGCAACAAGAAGCTGAACCCGAGTTAGACCCGAAAAAACACGTACGGTGCCACTTTCTGCCATCAAAAAGTGCTCTCAGCGGAAGCCTTTGGGTACACCTGAACTCCCTGGGGGAGTCTTTACGCAACCCCACACTCAACAGGACTCTGCGTTTTCACTCTTTCCTAACAACCCTAAACATAAGCCTAACCGGAACAAGAAGCTGAACCCGAGTTAGACCCGAAAAAACACGTACGGTGCCACTTTCTGCCATCCAAAAGTGCTCTCAGCGGAAGCCTTTGGGTACACCTGAACTCCCTGGGGGAGCCTTTACGCAACCCCACACTCAACAGGACTCTGCGTCTTCACTCTTTCCTAACAACCCTGAACATAACCCTAACCGCAACAAGAAGCTGAACCCGAGTTAGACCCGAAAAAACACGTACGGTGCCACTTTCTGCCATCAAAAAGTGCTCTCAGCGGAAGCCTTTGGGTACACGTGAACTCCCTGGGGGAGCCTTTACGCAACCCCACACTCAACAGGACTCTGCGTCTTCACTCTTTCCTAACAACCCTAAACATAACCCTAACCGCAACAAGAAGCTCAACCCGAGTTAGACCTGAAAAAACACGTACGGTGCCACTTTCTGCCATCAAAAAGTGCTCTCAGCGGAAGCCTTTGGGTACACCTGAACTCCCTGGGGGAGTCTTTACGCAACCCCACACTCAACAGGACTCTGCGTTTTCACTCTTTCCTAACAACCCTAAACATAAGCCTAACCGGAACAAGAAGCTGAACCCGAGTTAGACCCGAAAAAACACGTACGGTGCCACTTTCTGCCATCAAAAAGTGCTCTCAGCGGAAGCCTTTGGGTACACCTGAACTCCCTGGGGGAGCCTTTACGCAACCCCACACTCAACAGGACTCTGAGTCTTCACTCTTTCCTAACAACCCTAAACATAACCCTAACCGCAACAAGAAGCTGAACCCGAGTTAGACCCGAAAAAACACGTACGGTGCCACTTTCTGCCATCAAAAAGTGCTCTCAGCGGAAGCCTTTGGGTACACCTGAACTCCCTGGGGGAGCCTTTACGCAACCCCACACTCAACAGGACTCTGCGTCTTCACTCTTTCCTAACAACCCTAAACATAACCCTAACCGCAACAAGAAGCTGAACCCGAGTTAGACCCGAAAAAACACGTACGGTGCCACTTTCTGCCATCAAAAAGTGCTCTCAGCGGAAGCCTTTGGGTACACGTGAACTCCCTGGGGGAGCCTTTACGCAACCCCACACTCAACAGGACTCTGCGTCTTCACTCTTTCCTAACAACCCTAAACATAACCCTAACCGCAACAAGAAGCTGAACCCGAGTTAGACCCGAAAAAACACGTACGGTGCCACTTTCTGCCATCAAAAAGTGCTCTCAGCGGAAGCCTTTGGGTACACCTGAACTCCCTGGGGGAGCCTTTACGCAACCCCACACTCAACAGGACTCTGCGTCTTCACTCTTTCCTAACAACCCTAAACATAACCCTAACCGCAACAAGAAGCTGAACCCGAGTTAGACCCGAAAAAACACGTACGGTGCCACTTTCTGCCATCAAAAAGTGCTCTCAGCGGAAGCCTTTGGGTACACCTGAACTCCCTGGGGGAGCCTTTACGCAACCCCACACTCAACAGGACTCTGCGTCTTCACTCTTTCCTAACAACCCTAAACATAACCCTAACCGCAACAAGAAGCTGAACCCGAGTTAGACCCGAAAAAACACGTACGGTGCCACTTTCTGCCATCAAAAAGTGCTCTCAGCGGAAGCCTTTGGGTACACCTGAACTCCCTGGGGGAGCCTTTACGCAACCCCACACTCAACAGGACTCTGCGTCTTCGCTCTTTCCTAACAACCCTAAACATAACCCTAACCGCAACAAGAAGCTGAACCCGAGTTAGACCCGAAAAAACACGTACGGTGCCACTTTCTGCCATCCAAAAGTGCTCTCAGCGGAAGCCTTTGGGTACACCTGAACTCCCTGGGGGAGCCTTTACGCAACCCCACACTCAACAGGACTCTGAGTCTTCACTCTTTCCTAACAACCCTAAACATAACCCTAACCGCAACAAGAAGCTGAACCCGAGTTAGACCCGAAAAAACACGTACGGTGCCACTTTCTGCCATCAAAAAGTGCTCTCAGCGGAAGCCTTTGGGTACACCTGAACTCCCTGGGGGAGCCTTTACGCAACCCCACACTCAACAGGACTCTGCGTCTTCACTCTTTCCTAACAACCCTAAACATAACCCTAACCGCAACAAGAAGCTGAACCCGAGTTAGACCCGAAAAAACACGTACGGTGCCACTTTCTGCCATCAAAAAGTGCTCTCAGCGGAAGCCTTTGGGTACACCTGAACTCCCTGGGGGAGCCTTTACGCAACCCCACACTCAACAGGACTCTGCGTCTTCACTCTTTCCTAACAACCCTAAACATAACCCTAACCGCAACAAGAAGCTGAACCCGAGTTAGACCCGAAAAAACACGTACGGTGCCACTTTCTGCCATCAAAAAGTGCTCTCAGAGGAAGCCTTTGGGTACACCTGAACTCCCTGGGGGAGCCTTTACGCAACCCCACACTCAACAGGACTCTGCGTCTTCACTCTTTCCTAACAACCCTAAACATAACCCTAACCGCAACAAGAAGCTGAACCCGAGTTAGACCCGAAAAAACACGTACGGTGCCACTTTCTGCCATCAAAAAGTGCTCTCAGCGGAAGCCTTTGGGTACACCTGAACTCCCTGGGGGAGCCTTTACGCAACCCCACACTCAACAGGACTCTGCGTCTTCACTCTTTCCTAACAACCCTAAACATAACCCTAACCGCAACAAGAAGCTGAACCCGAGTTAGACCCGAAAAAACACGTACGGTGCCACTTTCTGCCATCCAAAAGTGCTCTCAGCGGAAGCCTTTGGGTACACGTGAACTCCCTGGGGGAGCCTTTACGCAACCCCACACTCAACAGGACTCTGCGTCTTCACTCTTTCCTAACAACCCTAAACATAACCCTAACCGCAACAAGAAGCTGAACCCGAGTTAGACCCGAAAAAACACGTACGGTGCCACTTTCTGCCATCAAAAAGTGCTCTCAGCGGAAGCCTTTGGGTACACCTGAACTCCCTGGGGGAGCCTTTACGCAACCCCACACTCAACAGGACTCTGCGTCTTCGCTCTTTCCTAACAACCCTAAACATAACCCTAACCGCAACAAGAAGCTGAACCCGAGTTAGACCCGAAAAAACACGTACGGTGCCACTTTCTGCCATCAAAAAGTGCTCTCAGCGGAAGCCTTTGGGTACACGTGAACTCCCTGGGGGAGCCTTTACGCAACCCCACACTCAACAGGACTCTGCGTCTTCACTCTTTCCTAACAATCCTAAACATAACCCTAACCGCAACAAGAAGCTGAACCCGAGTTAGACCCGAAAAAACACGTACGGTGCCACTTTCTGCCATCAAAAAGTGCTCTCAGCGGAAGCCTTTGGGTACACCTGAACTCCCTGGGGGAGCCTTTACGCAACCCCACACTCAACAGGACTCTGCGTCTTCACTCTTTCCTAACAACCCTAAACATAACCCTAACCGCAACAAGAAGCTGAACCCGAGTTAGACCCGAAAAAACACGTACGGTGCCACTTTCTGCCATCAAAAAGTGCTCTCAGCGGAAGCCTTTGGGTACACGTGAACTCCCTGGGGGAGCCTTTACGCAACCCCACACTCAACAGGACTCTGCGTCTTCACTCTTTCCTAACAACCCTAAACATAACCCTAACCGCAACAAGAAGCTCAACCCGAGTTAGACCCGAAAAAACACGTACGGTGCCACTTTCTGCCATCAAAAAGTGCTCTCAGCGGAAGCCTTTGGGTACACCTGAACTCCCTGGGGGAGCCTTTACGCAACCCCACACTCAACAGGACTCTGCGTCTTCACTCTTTCCTAACAACCCTAAACATAACCCTAACCGCAACAAGAAGCTGAACCCGAGTTAGACCCGAAAAAACACGTACGGTGCCACTTTCTGCCATCCAAAAGTGCTCTCAGCGGAAGCCTTTGGGTACACGTGAACTCCCTGGGGGAGCCTTTACGCAACCCCACACTCAACAGGACTCTGCGTCTTCACTCTTTCCTAACAACCCTAAACATAACCCTAACCGCAACAAGAAGCTGAACCCGAGTTAGACCCGAAAAAACACGTACGGTGCCACTTTCTGCCATCAAAAAGTGCTCTCAGCGGAAGCCTTTGGGTACACCTGAACTCCCTGGGGGAGCCTTTACGCAACCCCACACTCAACAGGACTCTGCGTCTTCGCTCTTTCCTAACAACCCTAAACATAACCCTAACCGCAACAAGAAGCTGAACCCGAGTTAGACCCGAAAAAACACGTACGATGCCACTTTCTGCCATCAAAAAGTGCTCTCAGCGGAAGCCTTTGGGTACACCTGAACTCCCTGGGGGAGCCTTTACGCAACCGCACACTCAACAGGACTCTGCGTCTTCACTCTTTCCTAACAACCCTAAACATAACCCTAACCGCAACAAGAAGCTGAACCCGAGTTAGACCCGAAAAAACACGTACGGTGCCACTTTCTGCCATCAAAAAGTGCTCTCAGCGGAAGCCTTTGGGTACACGTGAACTCCCTGGGGGAGCCTTTACGCAACCCCACACTCAACAGGACTCTGCGTCTTCACTCTTTCCTAACAACCCTAAACATAACCCTAACCGCAACAAGAAGCTGAACCCGAGTTAGACCCGAAAAAGCACGTACGGTGCCACTTTCTGCCATCAAAAAGTGCTCTCAGCGGAAGCCTTTGGGTACACCTGAACTCCCTGGGGGAGCCTTTACGCAACCCCGCACTCAACAGGACTCTGCGTCTTCACTCTTTCCTAACAACCCTAAACATAACCCTAACCGCAACAAGAAGCTGAACCCGAGTTAGACCCGAGAAAACACGTACGGTGCCACTTTCTGCCATCAAAAAGTGCTCTCAGCGGAAGCCTTTGGGTACACCTGAACTCCCTGGGGGAGCCTTTACGCAACCCCACACTCAACAGGACTCTGCGTCTTCGCTCTTTCCTAACAACCCTAAACATAACCCTAACCGCAACAAGAAGCTGAACCCGAGTTAGACCCGAAAAAACACGTACGGTGCCACTTTCTGCCATCAAAAAGTGCTCTCAGCGGAAGCCTTTGGGTACACCTGAACTCCCTGGGGGAGCCTTTACGCAACCCCACACTCAACAGGACTCTGCGTCTTCACTCTTTCCTAACAACCCTAAACATAACCCTAACCGCAACAAGAAGCTGAACCCGAGTTAGACCCGAAAAAACACGTACGGTGCCACTTTCTGCCATCAAAAAGTGCTCTCAGCGGAAGCCTTTGGGTACACCTGAACTCCCTGGGGGAGCCTTTACGCAACCCCACACTCAACAGGACTCTGCGTCTTCACTCTTTCCTAACAACCCTAAACATAACCCTAACCGCAACAAGAAGCTGAACCCGAGTTAGACCCGAAAAAACACGTACGGTGCCACTTTCTGCCATCAAAAAGTGCTCTCAGCGGAAGCCTTTGGGTACACCTGAACTCCCTGGGGGAGCCTTTACGCAACCCCACACTCAACAGGACTCTGCGTCTTCACTCTTTCCTAACAACCCTAAACATAACCCTAACCGCAACAAGAAGCTGAACCCGAGTTAGACCCGAAAAAACACGTACGGTGCCACTTTCTGCCATCAAAAAGTGCTCTCAGCGGAAGCCTTTGGGTACACCTGAACTCCCTGGGGGAGCCTTTACGCAACCCCACACTCAACAGGACTCTGCGTCTTCACTCTTTCCTAACAACCCTAAACATAACCCTAACCGCAACAAGAAGCTGAACCCGAGTTAGACCCGAAAAAACACGTACGGTGCCACTTTCTGCCATCAAAAAGTGCTCTCAGCGGAAGCCTTTGGGTACACCTGAACTCCCTGGGGGAGCCTTTACGCAACCCCACACTCAACAGGACTCTGCGTCTTCACTCTTTCCTAACAACCCTAAACATAACCCTAACCGCAACAAGAAGCTGAACCCGAGTTAGACCCGAAAAAACACGTACGGTGCCACTTTCTGCCATCAAAAAGTGCTCTCAGCGGAAGCCTTTGGGAACACCTGAACTCCCTGGGGGAGCCTTTACGCAACCCCACACTCAACAGGACTCTGCGTCTTCACTCTTTCCTAACAACCCTAAACATAACCCTAACCACAACAAGAAGCTGAACCCGAGTTAGACCCGAAAAAACACGTACGGTGCCACTTTCTGCCATCAAAAAGTGCTCTCAGCGGAAGCCTTTGGGTACACCTGAACTCCCTGGGGGAGCCTTTACGCAACCCCACACTCAACAGGACTCTGCGTCTTCACTCTTTCCTAACAACCCTAAACATAACCCTAACCGCAACAAGAAGCTGAACCCGAGTTAGACCCGAAAAAACACGTACGGTGCCACTTTCTGCCATCAAAAAGTGCTCTCAGCGGAAGCCTTTGGGTACACCTGAACTCCCTGGGGGAGCCTTTACGCAACCCCACACTCAACAGGACTCTGAGTCTTCACTCTTTCCTAACAACCCTAAACATAACCCTAACCGCAACAAGAAGCTGAACCCGAGTTAGACCCGAAAAAACACGTACGGTGCCACTTTCTGCCATCAAAAAGTGCTCTCAGCGGAAGCCTTTGGGTACACCTGAACTCCCTGGGGGAGCCTTTACGCAACCCCACACTCAACAGGACTCTGCGTCTTCACTCTTTCCTAACAACCCTGAACATAACCCTAACCGCAACAAGAAGCTGAACCCGAGTTAGACCCGAAAAAACACGTACGGTGCCACTTTCTGCCATCAAAAAGTGCTCTCAGCGGAAGCCTTTGGGTACACCTGAACTCCCTGGGGGAGCCTTTACGCAACCCCACACTCAACAGGACTCTGCGTCTTCACTCTTTCCTAACAACCCTAAACATAACCCTAACCGCAACAAGAAGCTGAACCCGAGTTAGACCCGAAAAAACACGTACGGTGCCACTTTCTGCCATCAAAAAGTGCTCTCAGCGGAAGCCTTTGGGTACACCTGAACTCCCTGGGGGAGCCTTTACGCAACCCCACACTCAACAGGACTCTGCGTCTTCACTCTTTCCTAACAACCCTAAACATAACCCTAACCGCAACAAGAAGCTGAACCCGAGTTAGACCCGAAAAAACACGTACGGTGCCACTTTCTGCCATCCAAAAGTGCTCTCAGCGGAAGCCTTTGGGTACACCTGAACTCCCTGGGGGAGCCTTTACGCAACCCCACACTCAACAGGACTCTGCGTCTTCACTCTTTCCTAACAACCCTAAACATAACCCTAACCGCAACAAGAAGCTGAACCCGAGTTAGACCCGAAAAAACACGTACGGTGCCACTTTCTGCCATCAAAAAGTGCTCTCAGCGGAAGCCTTTGGGTACACCTGAACTCCCTGGGGGAGCCTTTACGCAACCCCACACTCAACAGGACTCTGCGTCTTCACTCTTTCCTAACAACCCTGAACATAACCCTAACCGCAACAAGAAGCTGAACCCGAGTTAGACCCGAAAAAACACGTACGGTGCCACTTTCTGCCATCAAAAAGTGCTCTCAGCGGAAGCCTTTTGGAACACCTGAACTCCCTGGGGGAGCCTTTACGCAACCCCACACTCAACAGGACTCTGCGTCTTCACTCTTTCCTAACAACCCTAAACATAACCCTAACCGCAACAAGAAGCTCAACCCGAGTTAGACCCGAAAAAACACGTACGGTGCCACTTTCTGCCATCAAAAAGTGCTCTCAGCGGAAGCCTTTGGGTACACCTGAACTCCCTGGGGGAGTCTTTACGCAACCCCACACTCAACAGGACTCTGCGTTTTCACTCTTTCCTAACAACCCTAAACATAAGCCTAACCGGAACAAGAAGCTGAACCCGAGTTAGACCCGAAAAAACACGTACGGTGCCACTTTCTGCCATCCAAAAGTGCTCTCAGCGGAAGCCTTTGGGTACACCTGAACTCCCTGGGGGAGCCTTTACGCAACCCCACACTCAACAGGACTCTGCGTCTTCACTCTTTCCTAACAACCCTGAACATAACCCTAACCGCAACAAGAAGCTGAACCCGAGTTAGACCCGAAAAAACACGTACGGTGCCACTTTCTGCCATCAAAAAGTGCTCTCAGCGGAAGCCTTTGGGTACACGTGAACTCCCTGGGGGAGCCTTTACGCAACCCCACACTCAACAGGACTCTGCGTCTTCACTCTTTCCTAACAACCCTAAACATAACCCTAACCGCAACAAGAAGCTCAACCCGAGTTAGACCCGAAAAAACACGTACGGTGCCACTTTCTGCCATCAAAAAGTGCTCTCAGCGGAAGCCTTTGGGTACACCTGAACTCCCTGGGGGAGTCTTTACGCAACCCCACACTCAACAGGACTCTGCGTTTTCACTCTTTCCTAACAACCCTAAACATAAGCCTAACCGGAACAAGAAGCTGAACCCGAGTTAGACCCGAAAAAACACGTACGGTGCCACTTTCTGCCATCAAAAAGTGCTCTCAGCGGAAGCCTTTGGGTACACCTGAACTCCCTGGGGGAGCCTTTACGCAACCCCACACTCAACAGGACTCTGCGTCTTCACTCTTTCCTAACAACCCTAAACACAACCCTAACCGCAACAAGAAGCTGAACCCGAGTTAGACCCGAAAAAACACGTACGGTGCCACTTTCTGCCATCAAAAAGTGCTCTCAGCGGAAGCCTTTGGGTACACCTGAACTCCCTGGGGGAGCCTTTACGCAACCCCACACTCAACAGGACTCTGCGTCTTCACTCTTTCCTAACAACCCTAAACATAACCCTAACCGCAACAAGAAGCTGAACCCGAGTTAGACCCGAAAAAACACGTACGGTGCCACTTCCTGCCATCAAAAAGTGCTCTCAGCGGAAGCCTTTGGGTACACCTGAACTCCCTGGGGGAGCCTTTACGCAACCCCACACTCAACAGGACTCTGCGTCTTCACTCTTTCCTAACAACCCTAAACATAACCCTAACCGCAACAAGAAGCTGAACCCGAGTTAGACCCGAAAAAACACGTACGGTGCCACTTTCTGCCATCAAAAAGTGCTCTCAGCGGAAGCCTTTGGGTACACCTGAACTCCCTGGGGGAGCCTTTACGCAACCCCACACTCAACAGGACTCTGCGTCTTCACTCTTTCCTAACAACCCTAAACATAACCCTAACCGCAACAAGAAGCTGAACCCGAGTTAGACCCGAAAAAACACGTACGGTGCCACTTTCTGCCATCAAAAAGTGCTCTCAGCGGAAGCCTTTGGGTACACCTGAACTCCCTGGGGGAGTCTTTACGCAACCCCACACTCAACAGGACTCTGCGTTTTCACTCTTTCCTAACAACCCTAAACATAAGCCTAACCGGAACAAGAAGCTGAACCCGAGTTAGACCCGAAAAAACACGTATGGTGCCACTTTCTGCCATCAAAAAGTGCTCTCAGCGGAAGCCTTTGGGTACACTTGAACTCCCTGGGGGAGCCTTTACGCAACCCCACACTCAACAGGACTCTGCGTCTTCACTCTTTCCTAACAACCCTAAACATAAGCCTAACCGCAACAAGAAGCTGAACCCGAGTTAGACCCGAAAAAACACGTACGGTGCCACTTTCTGCCATCAAAAAGTGCTCTCAGCGGAAGCCTTTGGGTACACCTGAACTCCCTGGGGGAGCCTTTACGCAACCCCACACTCAACAGGACTCTGCGTCTTCACTCTTTCCTAACAACCCTAAACATAACCCTAACCGCAACAAGAAGCTGAACCCGAGTTAGACCCGAAAAAACACGTACGGTGCCACTTTCTGCCATCAAAAAGTGCTCTCAGCGGAAGCCTTTGGGTACACCTGAACTCCCTGGGGGAGTCTTTACGCAACCCCACACTCAACAGGACTCTGCGTTTTCACTCTTTCCTAACAACCCTAAACATAACCCTAACCGCAACAAGAAGCTGAACCCGAGTTAGACCCGAAAAAACACGTACGGTGCCACTTTCTGCCATCAAAAAGTGCTCTCAGCGGAAGCCTTTGGGTACACCTGAACTCCCTGGGGGAGCCTTTACGCAACCCCACACTCAACAGGACTCTGCGTCTTCACTCTTTCCTAACAACCCTAAACATAACCCTAACCGCAACAAGAAGCTCAACCCGAGTTAGACCCGAAAAAACACGTACGGTGCCACTTTCTGCCATCAAAAAGTGCTCTCAGCGGAAGCCTTTGGGTACACCTGAACTCCCTGGGGGAGCCTTTACGCAACCCCACACTCAACAGGACTCTGCGTCTTCACTCTTTCCTAACAACCCTAAACATAACCCTAACCGCAACAAGAAGCTCAACCCGAGTTAGACCCGAAAAAACACGTACGGTGCCACTTTCTGCCATCAAAAAGTGCTCTCAGCGGAAGCCTTTGGGTACACCTGAACTCCCTGGGGGAGCCTTTACGCAACCCCACACTCAACAGGACTCTGCGTCTTCACTCTTTCCTAACAACCCTAAACATAACCCTAACCGCAACAAGAAGCTGAACCCGAGTTAGACCCGAAAAAACACGTACGGTGCCACTTTCTGCCATCAAAAAGTGCTCTCAGCGGAAGCCTTTGGGTACACCTGAACTCCCTGGGGGAGCCTTTACGCAACCCCACACTCAACAGGACTCTGCGTCTTCACTCTTTCCTAACAACCCTAAACATAAGCCTAACCGCAACAAGAAGCTGAACCCGAGTTAGACCCGAAAAAACACGTACGGTGCCACTTTCTGCCATCAAAAAGTGCTCTCAGCAGATGCCTTTGGGTACACCTGAACTCCCTGGGGGAGCCTTTACGCAACCCCACACTCAACAGGACTCTGCGTCTTCACTCTTTCCTAACAACCCTAAACATAACCCTAACCGCAACAAGAAGCTGAACCCGAGTTAGACCCAAAAAAACACGTACGGTGCCACTTTCTGCCATCAAAAAGTGCTCTCAGCGGAAGCCTTTGGGTACACCTGAACTCCCTGGGGGAGCCTTTACGCAACCCCACACTCAACAGGACTCTGCGTCTTCACTCTTTCCTAACAACCCTAAACATAACCCTAACGGCAACAAGAAGCTCAACCCGAGTTAGACCCGAAAAAACACGTACGGTGCCACTTTCTGCCATCAAAAAGTGCTCTCAGCGGAAGCCTTTGGGTACACCTGAACTCCCTGGGGGAGCCTTTACGCAACCCCACACTCAACAGGACTCTGCGTCTTCACTCTTTCCTAACAACCCTAAACATAACCCTAACCGCAACAAGAAGCTGAACCCGAGTTAGACCCGAAAAAACACGTACGGTGCCACTTTCTGCCATCCAAAAGTGCTCTCAGCGGAAGCCTTTGGGTACACCTGAACTCCCTGGGGGAGCCTTTACGCAACCCCGCACTCAACAGGACTCTGCGTCTTCACTCTTTCCTAACAACCCTAAACATAACCCTAACCGCAACAAGAAGCTGAACCCGAGTTAGACCCGAAAAAACACGTACGGTGCCACTTTCTGCCATCAAAAAGTGCTCTCAGCGGAAGCCTTTGGGTACACCTGAACTCCCTGGGGGAGCCTTTACGCAACCCCACACTCAACAGGACTCTGCGTCTTCACTCTTTCCTAACAACCCTAAACATAACCCTAACCGCAACAAGAAGCTCAACCCGAGTTAGACCCGAAAAAACACGTACGGTGCCACTTTCTGCCATCAAAAAGTGCTCTCAGCGGAAGCCTTTGGGTACACCTGAACTCCCTGGGGGAGCCTTTACGCAACCCCACACTCAACAGGACTCTGCGTCTTCACTCTTTCCTAACAACCCTAAACATAACCCTAACCGCAACAAGAAGCTGAACCCGAGTTAGACCCGAAAAAACACGTACGGTGCCACTTTCTGCCATCAAAAAGTGCTCTCAGCGGAAGCCTTTGGGTACACCTGAACTCCCTGGGGGAGCCTTTACACAACCCCACACTCAACAGGACTCTGCGTCTTCACTCTTTCCTAACAACCCTAAACATAACCCTAACCGCAACAAGAAGCTCAACCCGAGTTAGACCCAAAAAAACACGTACGGTGCCACTTTCTGCCATCAAAAAGTGCTCTCAGCGGAAGCCTTTGGGTACACCTGAACTCCCTGGGGGAGCCTTTACGCAACCCCACACTCAACAGGACTCTGCGTCTTCACTCTTTCCTAACAACCCTAAACATAACCCTAACCGCAACAAGAAGCTGAACCCGAGTTAGACCCGAAAAAACACGTACGGTGCCACTTTCTGCCATCAAAAAGTGCTCTCAGCGGAAGCCTTTGGGAACACCTGAACTCCCTTGGGGAGCCTTTACACAACCCCACACTCAACAGGACTCTGCGTCTTCACTCTTTCCTAACAACCCTAAACATAAGCCTAACCGGAACAAGAAGCTCAACCCGAGTTAGACCCGAAAAAACACGTACGGTGCCACTTTCTGCCATCAAAAAGTGCTCTCAGCGGAAGCCTTTGGGTACACCTGAACTCCCTGGGGGAGCCTTTACGCAACCCCACACTCAACAGGACTCTGCGTCTTCACTCGTTCCTAACAACCCTAAACATAACCCTAACCGCAACAAGAAGCTGAACCCGAGTTAGACCCGAAAAAACACGTACGGTGCCACTTTCTGCCATCAAAAAGTGCTCTCAGCGGAAGCCTTTGGGTACACCTGAACTCCCTGGGGGAGCCTTTACGCAACCCCACACTCAACAGGACTCTGCGTCTTCACTCTTTCCTAACAACCCTAAACATAACCCTAACCGCAACAAGAAGCTGAACCCGAGTTAGACCCGAAAAAACACGTACGGTGCCACTTTCTGCCATCAAAAAGTGCTCTCAGCGGAAGCCTTTGGGTACACCTGAACTCCCTGGGGGAGCCTTTACGCAACCCCACACTCAACAGGAGTCTGCGTCTTCACTCTTTCCTAACAACCCTAAACATAACCCTAACCGCAACAAGAAGCTGAACCCGAGTTAGACCCGAAAAAACACGTACGGTGCCACTTTCTGCCATCAAAAAGTGCTCTCAGCGGAAGCCTTTGGGTACACCTGAACTCCCTGGGGGAGCCTTTACGCAACCCCGCACTCAACAGGACTCTGCGTCTTCACTCTTTCCTAACAACCCTAAACATAACCCTAACCGCAACAAGAAGCTGAACCCGAGTTAGACCCGAAAAAACACGTACGGTGCCACTTTCTGCCATCAAAAAGTGCTCTCAGCGGAAGCCTTTGGGTACACCTGAACTCCCTGGGGGAGCCTTTACGCAACCCCACACTCAACAGGACTCTGCGTCTTCACTCTTTCCTAACAACCCTAAACATAACCCTAACCGCAACAAGAAGCTCAACCCGAGTTAGACCCGAAAAAACACGTACGGTGCCACTTTCTGCCATCAAAAAGTGCTCTCAGCGGAAGCCTTTGGGTACACGTGAACTCCCTGGGGGAGCCTTTACGCAACCCCACACTCAACAGGACTCTGCGTCTTCACTCTTTCCTAACAACCCTAAACATAACCCTAACCGCAACAAGAAGCTGAACCCGAGTTAGACCCGAAAAAACACGTACGGTGCCACTTTCTGCCATCAAAAAGTGCTCTCAGCGGAAGCCTTTGGGTACACCTGAACTCCCTGGGGGAGCCTTTACACAACCCCACACTCAACAGGACTCTGCGTCTTCACTCTTTCCTAACAACCCTAAACATAACCCTAACCGCAACAAGAAGCTCAACCCAAGTTAGACCCGAAAAAACACGTACGGTGCCACTTTCTGCCATCAAAAAGTGCTCTCAGCGGAAGCCTTTGGGTACACCTGAACTCCCTGGGGGAGCCTTTACGCAACCCCACACTCAACAGGACTCTGCGTCTTCACTCTTTCCTAACAACCCTAAACATAACCCTAACCGCAACAAGAAGCTGAACCCGAGTTAGACCCGAAAAAACACGTACGGTGCCACTTTCTGCCATCAAAAAGTGCTCTCAGCGGAAGCCTTTGGGAACACCTGAACTCCCTTGGGGAGCCTTTACACAACCCCACACTCAACAGGACTCTGCGTCTTCACTCTTTCCTAACAACCCTAAACATAAGCCTAACCGCAACAAGAAGCTCAACCCGAGTTAGACCCGAAAAAACACGTACGGTGCCACTTTCTGCCATCAAAAAGTGCTCTCAGCGGAAGCCTTTGGGTACACCTGAACTCCCTGGGGGAGCCTTTACGCAACCCCACACTCAACAGGACTCTGCGTCTTCACTCTTTCCTAACAACCCTAAACATAACCCTAACCGCAACAAGAAGCTGAACCCGAGTTAGACCCGAAAAAACACGTACGGTGCCACTTTCTGCCATCAAAAAGTGCTCTCAGCGGAAGCCTTTGGGTACACCTGAACTCCCTGGGGGAGCCTTTACGCAACCCCACACTCAACAGGAGTCTGCGTCTTCACTCTTTCCTAACAACCCTAAACATAACCCTAACCGCAACAAGAAGCTGAACCCGAGTTAGACCCGAAAAAACACGTACGGTGCCACTTTCTGCCATCAAAAAGTGCTCTCAGCGGAAGCCTTTGGGTACACCTGAACTCCCTGGGGGAGCCTTTACGCAACCCCGCACTCAACAGGACTCTGCGTCTTCACTCTTTCCTAACAACCCTAAACATAACCCTAACCGCAACAAGAAGCTGAACCCGAGTTAGACCCGAAAAAACACGTACGGTGCCACTTTCTGCCATCAAAAAGTGCTCTCAGCGGAAGCCTTTGGGTACACCTGAACTCCCTGGGGGAGCCTTTACGCAACCCCACACTCAACAGGACTCTGCGTCTTCACTCTTTCCTAACAACCCTAAACATAACCCTAACCGCAACAAGAAGCTCAACCCGAGTTAGACCCGAAAAAACACGTACGGTGCCACTTTCTGCCATCAAAAAGTGCTCTCAGCGGAAGCCTTTGGGTACACGTGAACTCCCTGGGGGAGCCTTTACGCAACCCCACACTCAACAGGACTCTGCGTCTTCACTCTTTCCTAACAACCCTAAACATAACCCTAACCGCAACAAGAAGCTGAACCCGAGTTAGACCCGAAAAAACACGTACGGTGCCACTTTCTGCCATCAAAAAGTGCTCTCAGCGGAAGCCTTTGGGTACACCTGAACTCCCTGGGGGAGCCTTTACACAACCCCACACTCAACAGGACTCTGCGTCTTCACTCTTTCCTAACAACCCTAAACATAACCCTAACCGCAACAAGAAGCTCAACCCAAGTTAGACCCGAAAAAACACGTACGGTGCCACTTTCTGCCATCAAAAAGTGCTCTCAGCGGAAGCCTTTGGGTACACCTGAACTCCCTGGGGGAGCCTTTACGCAACCCCACACTCAACAGGACTCTGCGTCTTCACTCTTTCCTAACAACCCTAAACATAACCCTAACCGCAACAAGAAGCTGAACCCGAGTTAGACCCGAAAAAACACGTACGGTGCCACTTTCTGCCATCAAAAAGTGCTCTCAGCGGAAGCCTTTGGGAACACCTGAACTCCCTTGGGGAGCCCTTACACAACCCCACACTCAACAGGACTCTGCGTCTTCACTCTTTCCTAACAACCCTAAACATAAGCCTAACCGCAACAAGAAGCTCAACCCGAGTTAGACCCGAAAAAACACGTACGGTGCCACTTTCTGCCATCAAAAAGTGCTCTCAGCGGAAGCCTTTGGGTACACCTGAACTCCCTGGGGGAGCCTTTACGCAACCCCACACTCAACAGGACTCTGCGTCTTCACTCTTTCCTAACAACCCTAAACATAAGCCTAACCGCAACAAGAAGCTGAACCCGAGTTAGACCCGAAAAAACACGTACGGTGCCACTTTCTGCCATCAAAAAGTGCTCTCAGCGGAAGCCTTTGGGTACACCTGAACTCCCTGGGGGAGCCTTTACGCAACCCCACACTCAACAGGACTCTGCGTCTTCACTCTTTCCTAACAACCCTAAACATAACCCTAACCGCAACAAGAAGCTGAACCCGAGTTAGACCCGAAAAAACACGTACGGTGCCACTTTCTGCCATCAAAAAGTGCTCTCAGCGGAAGCCTTTGGGTACACCTGAACTCCCTGGGGGAGCCTTTACGCAACCCCACACTCAACAGGACTCTGCGTCTTCACTCTTTCCTAACAACCCTAAACATAAGCCTAACCGCAACAAGAAGCTGAACCCGAGTTAGACCCGAAAAAACACGTACGGTGCCACTTTCTGCCATCAAAAAGTGCTCTCAGCGGAAGCCTTTGGGTACACCTGAACTCCCTGGGGGAGCCTTTACGCAACCCCACACTCAACAGGA
>NW_028153877.1:15000-30000 GCF_964211835.1 Anser anser | reverse complement strand
AAGCCTTTGGGTACACCTGAACTCCCTGGGGGAGCCTTTACGCAACCCCACACTCAACAGGACTCTGCGTCTTCACTCTTTCCTAACAACCCTAAACATAACCCTAACCGCAACAAGAAGCTGAACCCGAGTTAGACCCGAAAAAACACGTACGGTGCCACTTTCTGCCATCAAAAAGTGCTCTCAGCGGAAGCCTTTGGGTACACGTGAACTCCCTGGGGGAGCCTTTACGCAACCCCACACTCAACAGGACTCTGCGTCTTCACTCTTTCCTAACAACCCTAAACATAACCCTAACCGCAACAAGAAGCTGAACCCGAGTTAGACCCGAAAAAACACGTACGGTGCCACTTTCTGCCATCAAAAAGTGCTCTCAGCGGAAGCCTTTGGGTACACCTGAACTCCCTGGGGGAGCCTTTACGCAACCCCACACTCAACAGGACTCTGCGTCTTCACTCTTTCCTAACAACCCTAAACATAACCCTAACCGCAACAAGAAGCTGAACCCGAGTTAGACCCGAAAAAACACGTACGGTGCCACTTTCTGCCATCAAAAAGTGCTCTCAGCGGAAGCCTTTGGGTACACCTGAACTCCCTGGGGGAGCCTTTACGCAACCCCACACTCAACAGGACTCTGCGTCTTCACTCTTTCCTAACAACCCTAAACATAACCCTAACCGCAACAAGAAGCTGAACCCGAGTTAGACCCGAAAAAACACGTACGGTGCCACTTTCTGCCATCAAAAAGTGCTCTCAGCGGAAGCCTTTGGGTACACCTGAACTCCCTGGGGGAGCCTTTACGCAACCCCACACTCAACAGGACTCTGCGTCTTCACTCTTTCCTAACAACCCTAAACATAACCCTAACCGCAACAAGAAGCTGAACCCGAGTTAGACCCGAAAAAACACGTACGGTGCCACTTTCTGCCATCAAAAAGTGCTCTCAGCGGAAGCCTTTGGGTACACCTGAACTCCCTGGGGGAGCCTTTACGCAACCCCACACTCAACAGGACTCTGCGTCTTCGCTCTTTCCTAACAACCCTAAACATAACCCTAACCGCAACAAGAAGCTGAACCCGAGTTAGACCCGAAAAAACACGTACGGTGCCACTTTCTGCCATCAAAAAGTGCTCTCAGCGGAAGCCTTTGGGTACACCTGAATTCCTTGGGGGAGCCTTTACGCAACCCCACACTCAACAGGACTCTGCGTCTTCACTCTTTCCTAACAACCCTAAACATAACCCTAACCGCAACAAGAAGCTCAACCCGAGTTAGACCCGAAAAAACACGTACGGTGCCACTTTCTGCCATCCAAAAGTGCTCTCAGCGGAAGCCTTTGGGTACACGTGAACTCCCTGGGGGAGCCTTTACGCAACCCCACACTCAACAGGACTCTGCGTCTTCACTCTTTCCTAACAACCCTAAACATAACCCTAACCGCAACAAGAAGCTGAACCCGAGTTAGACCCGAAAAAACACGTACGGTGCCACTTTCTGCCATCAAAAAGTGCTCTCAGCGGAAGCCTTTGGGTACACCTGAACTCCCTGGGGGAGCCTTTACGCAACCCCACACTCAACAGGACTCTGCGTCTTCACTCTTTCCTAACAACCCTAAACATAACCCTAAGCGCAACAAGAAGCTCAACCCGAGTTAGACCCGAAAAAACACGTACGGTGCCACTTTCTGCCATCAAAAAGTGCTCTCAGCGGAAGCCTTTGGGTACACCTGAACTCCCTGGGGGAGCCTTTACGCAACCCCACACTCAACAGGACTCTGCGTCTTCACTCTTTCCTAACAACCCTAAACATAACCCTAACCGCAACAAGAAGCTGAACCCGAGTTAGACCCGAAAAAACACGTACGGTGCCACTTTCTGCCATCAAAAAGTGCTCTCAGCGGAAGCCTTTGGGTACACCTGAACTCCCTGGGGGAGCCTTTACGCAACCCCACACTCAACAGGACTCTGCGTCTTCACTCTTTCCTAACAACCCTAAACATAACCCTAACCGCAACAAGAAGCTGAACCCGAGTTAGACCCGAAAAAACACGTACGGTGCCACTTTCTGCCATCAAAAAGTGCTCTCAGCGGAAGCCTTTGGGTACACCTGAACTCCCTGGGGGAGCCTTTACGCAACCCCACACTCAACAGGACTCTGCGTCTTCACTCTTTCCTAACAACCCTAAACATAACCCTAACCGCAACAAGAAGCTGAACCCGAGTTAGACCCGAAAAAACACGTACGGTGCCACTTTCTGCCATCCAAAAGTGCTCTCAGCGGAAGCCTTTGGGTACACCTGAACTCCCTGGGGGAGCCTTTACGCAACCCGACACTCAACAGGACTCTGCGTCTTCGCTCTTTCCTAACAACCCTAAACATAACCCTAACCGCAACAAGAAGCTGAACCCGAGTTAGACCCGAAAAAACACGAACGGTGCCACTTTCTGCCATCAAAAAGTGCTCTCAGCGGAAGCCTTTGGGTACACCTGAACTCCCTGGGGGAGCCTTTACGCAACCCCACACTCAACAGGACTCTGCGTCTTCACTCTTTCCTAACAACCCTAAACATAACCCTAACCGCAACAAGAAGCTGAACCTGAGTTAGACCCGAAAAAACACGTACGGTGCCACTTTCTGCCATCAAAAAGTGCTCTCAGCGGAAGCCTTTGGGTACACCTGAACTCCCTGGGGGAGCCTTTACGCAACCCCACACTCAACAGGACTCTGCGTCTTCACTCTTTCCTAACAACCCTAAACATAACCCTAACCGCAACAAGAAGCTGAACCCGAGTTAGACCCGAAAAAACACGTACGGTGCCACTTTCTGCCATCAAAAAGTGCTCTCAGCGGAAGCCTTTGGGTACACCTGAACTCCCTGGGGGAGCCTTTACGCAACCCCACACTCAACAGGACTCTGCGTCTTCACTCTTTCCTAACAACCCTAAACATAACCCTAACCGCAACAAGAAGCTGAACCCGAGTTAGACCCGAAAAAACACGTACGGTGCCACTTTCTGCCATCAAAAAGTGCTCTCAGCGGAAGCCTTTGGGTACACCTGAACTCCCTGGGGGAGCCTTTACGCAACCCCACACTCAACAGGACTCTGCGTCTTCACTCTTTCCTAACAACCCTAAACATAACCCTAACCGCAACAAGAAGCTGAACCCGAGTTAGACCCGAAAAAACACGTACGGTGCCACTTTCTGCCATCAAAAAGTGCTCTCAGCGGAAGCCTTTGGGTACACCTGAACTCCCTGGGGGAGCCTTTACGCAACCCCACACTCAACAGGACTCTGCGTCTTCACTCTTTCCTAACAACCCTAACATAACCCTAACCGCAACAAGAAGCTGAACCCGAGTTAGACCCGAAAAAACACGTACGGTGCCACTTTCTGCCATCCAAAAGCGCTCTCAGCGGAAGCCTTTGGGTACACCTGAACTCCCTGGGGGAGCCTTTACGCAACCCCACACTCAACAGGACTCTGCGTCTTCACTCTTTCCTAACAACCCTAAACATAACCCTAACCGCAACAAGAAGCTGAACCCGAGTTAGACCCGAAAAAACACGTACGGTGCCACTTTCTGCCATCAAAAAGTGCTCTCAGCGGAAGCCTTTGGGTACACCTGAACTCCCTGGGGGAGCCTTTACGCAACCCCACACTCAACAGGAGTCTGCGTCTTCACTCTTTCCTAACAACCCTAAACATAACCCTAACCGCAACAAGAAGCTGAACCCGAGTTAGACCCGAAAAAACACGTACGGTGCCACTTTCTGCCATCAAAAAGTGCTCTCAGCGGAAGCCTTTGGGTACACGTGAACTCCCTGGGGGAGCCTTTACGCAACCCCACACTCAACAGGACTCTGCGTCTTCACTCTTTCCTAACAACCCTAAACATAACCCTAACCGCAACAAGAAGCTGAACCCGAGTTAGACCCGAAAAAACACGTACGGTGCCACTTTCTGCCATCAAAAAGTGCTCTCAGCGGAAGCCTTTGGGTACACCTGAACTCCCTGGGGGAGCCTTTACGCAACCCCACACTCAACAGGACTCTGCGTCTTCACTCTTTCCTAACAACCCTAAACATAACCCTAACCGCAACAAGAAGCTGAACCCGAGTTAGACCCGAAAAAACACGTACGGTGCCACTTTCTGCCATCCAAAAGTGCTCTCAGCGGAAGCCTTTGGGTACACCTGAACTCCCTGGGGGAGCCTTTACGCAACCCGACACTCAACAGGACTCTGCGTCTTCGCTCTTTCCTAACAACCCTAAACATAACCCTAACCGCAACAAGAAGCTGAACCCGAGTTAGACCCGAAAAAACACGTACGGTGCCACTTTCTGCCATCAAAAAGTGCTCTCAGCGGAAGCCTTTGGGTACACCTGAACTCCCTGGGGGAGCCTTTACGCAACCCCACACTCAACAGGACTCTGCGTCTTCACTCTTTCCTAACAACCCTAAACATAACCCTAACCGCAACAAGAAGCTGAACCCGAGTTAGACCCGAAAAAACACGTACGGTGCCACTTTCTGCCATCAAAAAGTGCTCTCAGCGGAAGCCTTTGGGTACACCTGAACTCCCTGGGGGAGCCTTTACGCAACCCCACACTCAACAGGACTCTGCGTCTTCACTCTTTCCTAACAACCCTAACATAACCCTAACCGCAACAAGAAGCTGAACCCGAGTTAGACCCGAAAAAACACGTACGGTGCCACTTTCTGCCATCCAAAAGTGCTCTCAGCGGAAGCCTTTGGGTACACCTGAACTCCCTGGGGGAGCCTTTACGCAACCCCACACTCAACAGGACTCTGCGTCTTCGCTCTTTCCTAACAACCCTAAACATAACCATAACCGCAACAAGAAGCTGAACCCGAGTTAGACCCGAAAAAACACGTACGGTGCCACTTTCTGCCATCAAAAAGTGCTCTCAGCGGAAGCCTTTGGGTACACCTGAACTCCCTGGGGGAGCCTTTACGCAACCCCACACTCAACAGGACTCTGCGTCTTCACTCTTTCCTAACAACCCTAAACATAACCCTAACCGCAACAAGAAGCTGAACCCGAGTTAGACCCGAAAAAACACGTACGGTGCCACTTTCTGCCATCAAAAAGTGCTCTCAGCGGAAGCCTTTGGGTACACCTGAACTCCCTGGGGGAGCCTTTACGCAACCCCACACTCAACTGGACTCTGCGTCTTCACTCTTTCCTAACAACCCTAAACATAACCCTAACCGCAACAAGAAGCTGAACCCGAGTTAGACCCGAAAAAACACGTACGATGCCACTTTCTGCCATCAAAAAGTGCTCTCAGCGGAAGCCTTTGGGTACACCTGAACTCCCTGGGGGAGCCTTTACGCAACCCCACACTCAACAGGACTCTGCGTCTTCACTCTTTCCTAACAACCCTAAACATAACCCTAACCGCAACAAGAAGCTGAACCCGAGTTAGACCCGAAAAAACACGTACGGTGCCACTTTCTGCCATCAAAAAGTGCTCTCAGCGGAAGCCTTTGGGTACACCTGAACTCCCTGGGGGAGCCTTTACGCAACCCCACACTCAACAGGACTCTGCGTCTTCACTCTTTCCTAACAACCCTAAACATAACCCTAACCGCAACAAGAAGCTGAACCCGAGTTAGACCCGAAAAAACACGTACGGTGCCACTTTCTGCCATCAAAAAGTGCTCTCAGCGGAAGCCTTTGGGTACACCTGAACTCCCTGGGGGAGCCTTTACGCAACCCCGCACTCAACAGGACTCTGCGTCTTCACTCTTTCCTAACAACCCTAAACATAACCCTAACCGCAACAAGAAGCTGAACCCGAGTTAGACCCGAAAAAACACGTACGGTGCCACTTTCTGCCATCAAAAAGTGCTCTCAGCGGAAGCCTTTGGGTACACCTGAACTCCCTGGGGGAGCCTTTACGCAACCCCACACTCAACAGGACTCTGCGTCTTCACTCTTTCCTAACAACCCTAAACATAACCCTAACCGCAACAAGAAGCTGAACCCGAGTTAGACCCGAAAAAACACGTACGGTACCACTTTCTGCCATCCAAAAGTGCTCTCAGCGGAAGCCTTTGGGTACACCTGAACTCCCTGGGGGAGCCTTTACGCAACCCCACACTCAACAGGACTCTGCGTCTTCACTCTTTCCTAACAACCCTAAACATAACCCTAACCGCAACAAGAAGCTGAACCCGAGTTAGACCCGAAAAAACACGTACGGTGCCACTTTCTGCCATCAAAAAGTGCTCTCAGCGGAAGCCTTTGGGTACACCTGAACTCCCTGGGGGAGCCTTTACGCAACCCCACACTCAACAGGACTCTGCGTCTTCGCTCTTTCCTAACAACCCTAAACATAACCCTAACCGCAACAAGAAGCTGAACCCGAGTTAGACCCGAAAAAACACGTACGGTGCCACTTTCTGCCATCAAAAAGTGCTCTCAGCGGAAGCCTTTGGGTACACCTGAACTCCCTGGGGGAGCCTTTACGCAACCCCACACTCAACAGGACTCTGCGTCTTCACTCTTTCCTAACAACCCTAAACATAACCCTAAGCGCAACAAGAAGCTCAACCCGAGTTAGACCCGAAAAAACACGTACGGTGCCACTTTCTGCCATCAAAAAGTGCTCTCAGCGGAAGCCTTTGGGTACACCTGAACTCCCTGGGGGAGCCTTTACGCAACCCCACACTCAACAGGACTCTGCGTCTTCACTCTTTCCTAACAACCCTAAACATAACCCTAACCGCAACAAGAAGCTGAACCCGAGTTAGACCCGAAAAAACACGTACGGTGCCACTTTCTGCCATCAAAAAGTGCTCTCAGCGGAAGCCTTTGGGTACACCTGAACTCCCTGGGGGAGCTTTTACGCAACCCCACACTCAACAGGACTCTGCGTCTTCACTCTTTCCTAACAACCCTAAACATAACCCTAACCGCAACAAGAAGCTGAACCCGAGTTAGACCCGAAAAAACACGTACGGTGCCACTTTCTGCCATCCAAAAGTGCTCTCAGCGGAAGGCTTTGGGTACACCTGAACTCCCTGGGGGAGCCTTTACGCAACCCCACACTCAACAGGACTCTGCGTCTTCGCTCTTTCCTAACAACCCTAAACATAACCCTAACCGCAACAAGAAGCTGAACCCGAGTTAGACCCGAAAAAACACGTACGGTGCCACTTTCTGCCATCAAAAAGTGCTCTCAGCGGAAGCCTTTGGGTACACCTGAACTCCCTGGGGGAGCCTTTACGCAACCCCACACTCAACAGGACTCTGCGTCTTCACTCTTTCCTAACAACCCTAAACATAACCCTAACCGCAACAAGAAGCTGAACCCGAGTTAGACCCGAAAAAACACGTACGATGCCACTTTCTGCCATCAAAAAGTGCTCTCAGCGGAAGCCTTTGGGTACACCTGAACTCCCTGGGGGAGCCTTTACGCAACCCCACACTCAACAGGACTCTGCGTCTTCACTCTTTCCTAACAACCCTAAACATAACCCTAACCGCAACAAGAAGCTGAACCCGAGTTAGACCCGAAAAAACACGTACGGTGCCACTTTCTGCCATCAAAAAGTGCTCTCAGCGGAAGCCTTTGGGTACACCTGAACTCCCTGGGGGAGCCTTTACGCAACCCCGCACTCAACAGGACTCTGCGTCTTCACTCTTTCCTAACAACCCTAAACATAACCCTAACCGCAACAAGAAGCTGAACCCGAGTTAGACCCGAAAAAACACGTACGGTGCCACTTTCTGCCATCAAAAAGTGCTCTCAGCGGAAGCCTTTGGGTACACCTGAACTCCCTGGGGGAGCCTTTACGCAACCCCGCACTCAACAGGACTCTGCGTCTTCACTCTTTCCTAACAACCCTAAACATAACCCTAACCGCAACAAGAAGCTGAACCCGAGTTAGACCCGAAAAAACACGTACGGTGCCACTTTCTGCCATCAAAAAGTGCTCTCAGCGGAAGCCTTTGGGTACACCTGAACTCCCTGGGGGAGCCTTTACGCAACCCCACACTCAACAGGACTCTGCGTCTTCACTCTTTCCTAACAACCCTAAACATAACCCTAACCGCAACAAGAAGCTCAACCCGAGTTAGACCCGAAAAAACACGTACGGTGCCACTTTCTGCCATCCAAAAGTGCTCTCAGCGGAAGCCTTTGGGTACACCTGAACTCCCTGGGGGAGCCTTTACGCAACCCCACACTCAACAGGACTCTGCGTCTTCACTCTTTCCTAACAACCCTAAACATAACCCTAACCGCAACAAGAAGCTGAACCCGAGTTAGACCCGAAAAAACACGTACGGTGCCACTTTCTGCCATCAAAAAGTGCTCTCAGCGGAAGCCTTTGGGTACACCTGAACTCCCTGGGGGAGCCTTTACGCAACCCCACACTCAACAGGACTCTGCGTCTTCGCTCTTTCCTAACAACCCTAAACATAACCCTAACCGCAACAAGAAGCTGAACCCGAGTTAGACCCGAAAAATCACGTACGATGCCACTTTCTGCCATCAAAAAGTGCTCTCAGCGGAAGCCTTTGGGTACACCTGAACTCCCTGGGGGAGCCTTTACGCAACCCCACACTCAACAGGACTCTGCGTCTTCACTCTTTCCTAACAACGCTAAACATAACCCTAACCGCAACAAGAAGCTCAACCCGAGTTAGACCCGAAAAAACACGTACGGTGCCACTTTCTGCCATCAAAAAGTGCTCTCAGCGGAAGCCTTTGGGTACACCTGAACTCCCTGGGGGAGCCTTTACGCAACCCCACACTCAACAGGACTCTGCGTCTTCACTCTTTCCTAACAACCCTAAACATAACCCTAACCGCAACAAGAAGCTGAACCCGAGTTAGACCCGAAAAAACACGTACGGTGCCACTTTCTGCCATCAAAAAGTGCTCTCAGCGGAAGCCTTTGGGTACACGTGAACTCCCTGGGGGAGCCTTTACGCAACCCCACACTCAACAGGACTCTGCGTCTTCACTCTTTCCTAACAACCCTAAACATAACCCTAACCGCAACAAGAAGCTGAACCCGAGTTAGACCCGAAAAAACACGTACGGTGCCACTTTCTGCCATCCAAAAGTGCTCTCAGCGGAAGCCTTTGGGTACACCTGAACTCCCTGGGGGAGCCTTTACGCAACCCCACACTCAACAGGACTCTGCGTCTTCACTCTTTCCTAACAACCCTAAACATAACCCTAACCGCAACAAGAAGCTGAACCCGAGTTAGAGCCGAAAAAACACGTACGGTGCCACTTTCTGCCATCAAAAAGTGCTCTCAGCGGAAGCCTTTGGGTACACGTGAACTCCCTGGGGGAGCCTTTACGCAACCCCACACTCAACAGGACTCTGCGTCTTCACTCTTTCCTAACAACCCTAAACATAACCCTAACCGCAACAAGAAGCTGAACCCGAGTTAGACCCGAAAAAACACGTACGGTGCCACTTTCTGCCATCAAAAAGTGCTCTCAGCGGAAGCCTTTGGGTACACCTGAACTCCCTGGGGGAGCCTTTACGCAACCCCACACTCAACAGGACTCTGCGTCTTCACTCTTTCCTAACAACCCTAAACATAACCCTAACCGCAACAAGAAGCTGAACCCGAGTTAGAGCCGAAAAAACACGTACGGTGCCACTTTCTGCCATCAAAAAGTGCTCTCAGCGGAAGCCTTTGGGTACACCTGAACTCCCTGGGGGAGCCTTTACGCAACCCCACACTCAACAGGACTCTGCGTCTTCACTCTTTCCTAACAACCCTAAACATAACCCTAACCGCAACAAGAAGCTGAACCCGAGTTAGACCCGAAAAAACACGTACGGTGCCACTTTCTGCCATCCAAAAGTGCTCTCAGCGGAAGCCTTTGGGTACACCTGAACTCCCTGGGGGAGCCTTTACGCAACCCCACACTCAACAGGACTCTGCGTCTTCGCTCTTTCCTAACAACCCTAAACATAACCCTAACCGCAACAAGAAGCTGAACCCGAGTTAGACCCGAAAAAACACGTACGGTGCCACTTTCTGCCATCCAAAAGTGCTCTCAGCGGAAGCCTTTGGGTACACCTGAACTCCCTGGGGGAGCCTTTACGCAACCCCACACTCAACAGGACTCTGCGTCTTCGCTCTTTCCTAACAACCCTAAACATAACCCTAACCGCAACAAGAAGCTGAACCCGAGTTAGACCCGAAAAAACACGTACGGTGCCACTTTCTGCCATCCAAAAGTGCTCTCAGCGGAAGCCTTTGGGTACACCTGAACTCCCTGGGGGAGCCTTTACGCAACCCCACACTCAACAGGACTCTGCGTCTTCGCTCTTTCCTAACAACCCTAAACATAACCCTAACCGCAACAAGAAGCTGAACCCGAGTTAGACCCGAAAAAACACGTACGGTGCCACTTTCTGCCATCCAAAAGTGCTCTCAGCGGAAGCCTTTGGGTACACCTGAACTCCCTGGGGGAGCCTTTACGCAACCCCACACTCAACAGGACTCTGCGTCTTCGCTCTTTCCTAACAACCCTAAACATAACCCTAACCGCAACAAGAAGCTGAACCCGAGTTAGACCCGAAAAAACACGTACGGTGCCACTTTCTGCCATCAAAAAGTGCTCTCAGCGGAAGCCTTTGGGTACACCTGAACTCCCTGGGGGAGCCTTTACGCAACCCCACACTCAACAGGACTCTGCGTCTTCACTCTTTCCTAACAACCCTAAACATAACCCTAACCGCAACAAGAAGCTGAACCCGAGTTAGACCCGAAAAAACACGTACGGTGCCACTTTCTGCCATCAAAAAGTGCTCTCAGCGGAAGCCTTTGGGTACACCTGAACTCCCTGGGGGAGCCTTTACACAACCCCACACTCAACAGGACTCTGCGTCTTCGCTCTTTCCTAACAACCCTAAACATAACCCTAACCGCAACAAGAAGCTGAACCCGAGTTAGACCCGAAAAAACACGTACGGTGCCACTTTCTGCCATCCAAAAGTGCTCTCAGCGGAAGCCTTTGGGTACACCTGAACTCCCTGGGGGAGCCTTTACGCAACCCCACACTCAACAGGACTCTGCGTCTTCACTCTTTCCTAACAACCCTAAACATAACCCTAACCGCAACAAGAAGCTGAACCCGAGTTAGACCCGAAAAAACACGTACGGTGCCACTTTCTGCCATCAAAAAGTGCTCTCAGCGGAAGCCTTTGGGAACACCTGAACTCCCTTGGGGAGCCTTTACACAACCCCACACTCAACAGGACTCTGCGTCTTCACTCTTTCCTAACAACCCTAAACATAAGCCTAACCGGAACAAGAAGCTCAACCCGAGTTAGACCCGAAAAAACACGTACGGTGCCACTTTCTGCCATCAAAAAGTGCTCTCAGCGGAAGCCTTTGGGTACACCTGAACTCCCTGGGGGAGCCTTTACGCAACCCCACACTCAACAGGACTCTGCGTCTTCACTCTTTCCTAACAACCCTAAACATAACCCTAACCGCAACAAGAAGCTGAACCCGAGTTAGACCCGAAAAAACACGTACGGTGCCACTTTCTGCCATCAAAAAGTGCTCTCAGCGGAAGCCTTTGGGTACACCTGAACTCCCTGGGGGAGCCTTTACGCAACCCCACACTCAACAGGACTCTGCGTCTTCACTCTTTCCTAACAACCCTAAACATAACCCTAACCGCAACAAGAAGCTGAACCCGAGTTAGACCCGAAAAAACACGTACGGTGCCACTTTCTGCCATCCAAAAGTGCTCTCAGCGGAAGCCTTTGGGTACACCTGAACTCCCTGGGGGAGCCTTTACGCAACCCCACACTCAACAGGACTCTGCGTCTTCACTCTTTCCTAACAACCCTAAACATAACCCTAACCGCAACAAGAAGCTCAACCCGAGTTAGACCCGAAAAAACACGTACGGTGCCACTTTCTGCCATCCAAAAGTGCTCTCAGCGGAAGCCTTTGGGTACACCTGAACTCCCTGGGGGAGCCTTTACGCAACCCCACACTCAACAGGACTCTGCGTCTTCACTCTTTCCTAACAACCCTAAACATAACCCTAACCGCAACAAGAAGCTGAACCCGAGTTAGACCCGAAAAAACACGTACGGTGCCACTTTCTGCCATCCAAAAGTGCTCTCAGCGGAAGCCTTTGGGTACACCTGAACTCCCTGGGGGAGCCTTTACGCAACCCCACACTCAACAGGACTCTGCGTCTTCGCTCTTTCCTAACAACCCTAAACATAACCCTAACCGCAACAAGAAGCTGAACCCGAGTTAGACCCGAAAAAACACGTACGATGCCACTTTCTGCCATCAAAAAGTGCTCTCAGCGGAAGCCTTTGGGTACACCTGAACTCCCTGGGGGAGCCTTTACGCAACCCCACACTCAACAGGACTCTGCGTCTTCACTCTTTCCTAACAACGCTAAACATAACCCTAACCGCAACAAGAAGCTCAACCCGAGTTAGACCCGAAAAAACACGTACGGTGCCACTTTCTGCCATCAAAAAGTGCTCTCAGCGGAAGCCTTTGGGTACACCTGAACTCCCTGGGGGAGCCTTTACGCAACCCCACACTCAACAGGACTCTGCGTCTTCACTCTTTCCTAACAACCCTAAACATAACCCTAACCGCAACAAGAAGCTGAACCCGAGTTAGACCCGAAAAAACACGTACGGTGCCACTTTCTGCCATCAAAAAGTGCTCTCAGCGGAAGCCTTTGGGTACACGTGAACTCCCTGGGGGAGCCTTTACGCAACCCCACACTCAACAGGACTCTGCGTCTTCACTCTTTCCTAACAACCCTAAACATAACCCTAACCGCAACAAGAAGCTGAACCCGAGTTAGACCCGAAAAAACACGTACGGTGCCACTTTCTGCCATCCAAAAGTGCTCTCAGCGGAAGCCTTTGGGTACACCTGAACTCCCTGGGGGAGCCTTTACGCAACCCCACACTCAACAGGACTCTGCGTCTTCACTCTTTCCTAACAACCCTAAACATAACCCTAACCGCAACAAGAAGCTGAACCCGAGTTAGAGCCGAAAAAACACGTACGGTGCCACTTTCTGCCATCAAAAAGTGCTCTCAGCGGAAGCCTTTGGGTACACGTGAACTCCCTGGGGGAGCCTTTACGCAACCCCACACTCAACAGGACTCTGCGTCTTCACTCTTTCCTAACAACCCTAAACATAACCCTAACCGCAACAAGAAGCTGAACCCGAGTTAGACCCGAAAAAACACGTACGGTGCCACTTTCTGCCATCAAAAAGTGCTCTCAGCGGAAGCCTTTGGGTACACCTGAACTCCCTGGGGGAGCCTTTACGCAACCCCACACTCAACAGGACTCTGCGTCTTCACTCTTTCCTAACAACCCTAAACATAACCCTAACCGCAACAAGAAGCTGAACCCGAGTTAGACCCGAAAAAACACGTACGGTGCCACTTTCTGCCATCAAAAAGTGCTCTCAGCGGAAGCCTTTGGGTACACCTGAACTCCCTGGGGGAGCCTTTACGCAACCCCACACTCAACAGGACTCTGCGTCTTCACTCTTTCCTAACAACCCTAAACATAACCCTAACCGCAACAAGAAGCTGAACCCGAGTTAGACCCGAAAAAACACGTACGGTGCCACTTTCTGCCATCCAAAAGTGCTCTCAGCGGAAGCCTTTGGGTACACCTGAACTCCCTGGGGGAGCCTTTACGCAACCCCACACTCAACAGGACTCTGCGTCTTCGCTCTTTCCTAACAACCCTAAACATAACCCTAACCGCAACAAGAAGCTGAACCCGAGTTAGACCCGAAAAAACACGTACGGTGCCACTTTCTGCCATCCAAAAGTGCTCTCAGCGGAAGCCTTTGGGTACACCTGAACTCCCTGGGGGAGCCTTTACGCAACCCCACACTCAACAGGACTCTGCGTCTTCGCTCTTTCCTAACAACCCTAAACATAACCCTAACCGCAACAAGAAGCTGAACCCGAGTTAGACCCGAAAAAACACGTACGGTGCCACTTTCTGCCATCCAAAAGTGCTCTCAGCGGAAGCCTTTGGGTACACCTGAACTCCCTGGGGGAGCCTTTACGCAACCCCACACTCAACAGGACTCTGCGTCTTCGCTCTTTCCTAACAACCCTAAACATAACCCTAACCGCAACAAGAAGCTGAACCCGAGTTAGACCCGAAAAAACACGTACGGTGCCACTTTCTGCCATCAAAAAGTGCTCTCAGCGGAAGCCTTTGGGTACACCTGAACTCCCTGGGGGAGCCTTTACGCAACCCCACACTCAACAGGACTCTGCGTCTTCACTCTTTCCTAACAACCCTAAACATAACCCTAACCGCAACAAGAAGCTGAACCCGAGTTAGACCCGAAAAAACACGTACGGTGCCACTTTCTGCCATCAAAAAGTGCTCTCAGCGGAAGCCTTTGGGTACACCTGAACTCCCTGGGGGAGCCTTTACGCAACCCCACACTCAACAGGACTCTGCGTCTTCACTCTTTCCTAACAACCCTAAACATAACCCTAACCGCAACAAGAAGCTGAACCCGAGTTAGACCCGAAAAAACACGTACGGTGCCACTTTCTGCCATCAAAAAGTGCTCTCAGCGGAAGCCTTTGGGAACACCTGAACTCCCTTGGGGAGCCTTTACACAACCCCACACTCAACAGGACTCTGCGTCTTCACTCTTTCCTAACAACCCTAAACATAAGCCTAACCGGAACAAGAAGCTCAACCCGAGTTAGACCCGAAAAAACACGTACGGTGCCACTTTCTGCCATCAAAAAGTGCTCTCAGCGGAAGCCTTTGGGTACACCTGAACTCCCTGGGGGAGCCTTTACGCAACCCCACACTCAACAGGACTCTGCGTCTTCACTCTTTCCTAACAACCCTAAACATAACCCTAACCGCAACAAGAAGCTGAACCCGAGTTAGACCCGAAAAAACACGTACGGTGCCACTTTCTGCCATCAAAAAGTGCT
>NW_028153877.1:5000-10000 GCF_964211835.1 Anser anser | reverse complement strand
AAAAGTGCTCTCAGCGGAAGCCTTTGGGTACACCTGAACTCCCTGGGGGAGCCTTTACGCAACCCCACACTCAACAGGACTCTGCGTCTTCGCTCTTTCCTAACAACCCTAAACATAACCCTAACCGCAACAAGAAGCTGAACCCGAGTTAGACCCGAAAAAACACGTACGGTGCCACTTTCTGCCATCAAAAAGTGCTCTCAGCGGAAGCCTTTGGGTACACCTGAACTCCCTGGGGGAGCCTTTACGCAACCCCACACTCAACAGGACTCTGCGTCTTCGCTCTTACCTAACAACCCTAAACATAACCCTAACCGCAACAAGAAGCTGAACCCGAGTTAGACCCGAAAAAACACGTACGGTGCCACTTTCTGCCATCAAAAAGTGCTCTCAGCGGAAGCCTTTGGGTACACCTGAACTCCCTGGGGGAGCCTTTACGCAACCCCACACTCAACAGGACTCTGCGTCTTCACTCTTTCCTAACAACCCTAAACATAACCCTAACCGCAACAAGAAGCTGAACCCGAGTTAGACCCGAAAAAACACGTACGGTGCCACTTTCTGCCATCAAAAAGTGCTCTCAGCGGAAGCCTTTGGGTACACCTGAACTCCCTGGGGGAGCCTTTACGCAACCCCACACTCAACAGGACTCTGCGTCTTCACTCTTTCCTAACAACCCTAAACATAACCCTAACCGCAACAAGAAGCTGAACGCGAGTTAGACCCGAAAAAACACGTACGGTGCCACTTTCTGCCATCAAAAAGTGCTCTCAGCGGAAGCCTTTGGGTACACGTGAACTCCCTGGGGGAGCCTTTACGCAACCCCACACTCAACAGGACTCTGCGTCTTCACTCTTTCCTAACAACCCTAAACATAACCCTAACCGCAACAAGAAGCTGAACCCGAGTTAGACCCGAAAAAACACGTACGGTGCCACTTTCTGCCATCAAAAAGTGCTCTCAGCGGAAGCCTTTGGGTACACCTGAACTCCCTGGGGGAGCCTTTACGCAACCCCACACTCAACAGGACTCTGCGTCTTCACTCTTTCCTAACAACCCTAAACATAACCCTAACCGCAACAAGAAGCTGAACCCGAGTTAGACCCGAAAAAACACGTACGGTGCCACTTTCTGCCATCAAAAAGTGCTCTCAGCGGAAGCCTTTGGGTACACCTGAACTCCCTGGGGGAGCCTTTACGCAACCCCACACTCAACAGGACTCTGCGTCTTCACTCTTTCCTAACAACCCTAAACATAACCCTAACCGCAACAAGAAGCTGAACCCGAGTTAGACCCGAAAAAACACGTACGGTGCCACTTTCTGCCATCAAAAAGTGCTCTCAGCGGAAGCCTTTGGGTACACCTGAACTCCCTGGGGGAGCCTTTACGCAACCCCACACTCAACAGGACTCTGCGTCTTCACTCTTTCCTAACAACCCTAAACATAAGCCTAACCGCAACAAGAAGCTGAACCCGAGTTAGACCCGAAAAAACACGTACGGTGCCACTTTCTGCCATCAAAAAGTGCTCTCAGCGGAAGCCTTTGGGTACACCTGAACTCCCTGGGGGAGCCTTTACGCAACCCCACACTCAACAGGACTCTGCGTCTTCGCTCTTTCCTAACAACCCTAAACATAACCCTAACCGCAACAAGAAGCTGAACCCGAGTTAGACCCGAAAAAACACGTACGGTGCCACTTTCTGCCATCAAAAAGTGCTCTCAGCGGAAGCCTTTGGGTACACCTGAACTCCCTGGGGGAGCCTTTACGCAACCCCACACTCAACAGGACTCTGCGTCTTCACTCTTTCCTAACAACCCTAAACATAACCCTAACCGCAACAAGAAGCTCAACCCGAGTTAGACCCGAAAAAACACGTACGGTGCCACTTTCTGCCATCAAAAAGTGCTCTCAGCGGAAGCCTTTGGGTACACCTGAACTCCCTGGGGGAGCCTTTACGCAACCCCACACTCAACAGGACTCTGCGTCTTCACTCTTTCCTAACAACCCTAAACATAACCCTAACCGCAACAAGAAGCTGAACCCGAGTTAGACCCGAAAAAACACGTACGGTGCCACTTTCTGCCATCAAAAAGTGCTCTCAGCGGAAGCCTTTGGGTACACGTGAACTCCCTGGGGGAGCCTTTACGCAACCCCACACTCAACAGGACTCTGCGTCTTCACTCTTTCCTAACAACCCTAAACATAAGCCTAACCGCAACAAGAAGCTGAACCCGAGTTAGACCCGAAAAAACACGTACGGTGCCACTTTCTGCCATCAAAAAGTGCTCTCAGCGGAAGCCTTTGGGTACACCTGAACTCCCTGGGGGAGCCTTTACGCAACCCCACACTCAACAGGACTCTGCGTCTTCACTCTTTCCTAACAACCCTAAACATAACCCTAACCGCAACAAGAAGCTGAACCCGAGTTAGACCCGAAAAAACACGTACGGTGCCACTTTCTGCCATCAAAAAGTGCTCTCAGCGGAAGCCTTTGGGTACACCTGAACTCCCTGGGGGAGCCTTTACGCAACCCCACACTCAACAGGACTCTGCGTCTTCACTCTTTCCTAACAACCCTAAACATAACCCTAACCGCAACAAGAAGCTGAACCCGAGTTAGACCCGAAAAAACACGTACGGTGCCACTTTCTGCCATCCAAAAGTGCTCTCAGCGGAAGCCTTTGGGAACACCTGAACTCCCTGGGGGAGCCTTTACGCAACCCCACACTCAACAGGACTCTGCGTCTTCACTCTTTCCTAACAACCCTAAACATAACCCTAACCGCAACAAGAAGCTGAACCCGAGTTAGACCCGAAAAAACACGTACGGTGCCACTTTCTGCCATCAAAAAGTGCTCTCAGCGGAAGCCTTTGGGTACACCTGAACTCCCTGGGGGAGCCTTTACGCAACCGCACACTCAACAGGACTCTGCGTCTTCACTCTTTCCTAACAACCCTAAACATAACCCTAACCGCAACAAGAAGCTGAACCCGAGTTAGACCCGAAAAAACACGTACGGTGCCACTTTCTGCCATCAAAAAGTGCTCTCAGCGGAAGCCTTTGGGTACACCTGAACTCCCTGGGGGAGCCTTTACGCAACCCCACACTCAACAGGACTCTGCGTCTTCACTCTTTCCTAACAACCCTAAACATAACCCTAACCGCAACAAGAAGCTGAACCCGAGTTAGACCCGAAAAAACACGTACGGTGCCACTTTCTGCCGTCAAAAAGTGCTCTCAGCGGAAGCCTTTGGGTACACCTGAACTCCCTGGGGGAGCCTTTACGCAACCCCACACTCAACAGGACTCTGCGTCTTCACTCTTTCCTAACAACCCTAAACATAACCCTAACCGCAACAAGAAGCTGAACCCGAGTTAGACCCGAAAAAACACGTACGGTGCCACTTTCTGCCATCAAAAAGTGCTCTCAGCGGAAGCCTTTGGGTACACCTGAACTCCCTGGGGGAGCCTTTACGCAACCCCGCACTCAACAGGACTCTGCGTCTTCACTCTTTCCTTACAACCCTAAACATAACCCTAACCGCAACAAGAAGCTGAACCCGAGTTAGACCCGAAAAAACCCGAGCCTTTACGCAATCCCACACTCAACAGAACTCTGTGCCTTCAATATTTCCAAACAACTCTAACCCTAATATTAACACTAAAACTACCACTGCCCCTACAACTAAACCCTAACCAGAACCCTACACCTAACCCTAACTCTAGCCCTAAACACTAAACCTTAAACCCTAAACCCTGAACCCTAACCCTAACCCTAACCCTAACCTTAAATCCTAACACTAAACCCTGACTCAAAATCCTAACCATAACCCTAACCCTAACCGTAACCCTAACCCTAACCCTAACCCTAACCCTAACCTCTAAGCCCTAACCCCTAACCTCTAACCATAACCATAACCGTAACCCTAACCCTAACCCTATCCCTAACCCAAACCCTAAACCCTAAACCCTAACCCTAAACCGAACCTAAACACTAACCCTAACCCTAGCCCTATCCCTAATCCTTAACCCTAAACCCTAAACCCTAAACCCTAAACGTCACCCTAACCTTAACCCTAAACCCTAACCCTAGCCTGAACCCTAGCCCTAGACCTAGCCGTAACCCTAATCCAAACCCTAAACCTAGCCCTAACCCTAACTCTAACCCTAGCGCTCACCCTAAACCTAACCCTATCCCTAACCCTTAAAATAACCCTAACACTAACCCTAATCCTACGCCAAACCCTAAACCCTAACACTAACCATACCCCTACCGCTAACCCTAACCCCTAACCCCTAACCCCTAATGCCTAACCACTAACCCTTAACCCCTAAACTCTAACCGTAACCATAACGCTAACCCTAACCCTAACGCTAACCCTAACCGTAACATTAACCCTAATCCTAACCCTAACCCTAACCCTAACCCTAACCCTAACCCTAACCCTAACCCTAACCCTAACCCTAACCCTAACCCTAACCCTAACCCTAACCCTAACCCTAACCCCTAACCCTAATGGATCTAACCCTAAGACCCTAACCCTAACCCTAACCCTAACCCTAACCCTAACCCTAACCCTAACCCTAACCCTAACCCTAACACTAACCCTAACCCTAACCCTAACCCTAACCCTAATCCTAACCCCTAACCCTAATGGATCTAACCCTAAGACCCTAACCCTAACCCTAACCCTAACCCTAACCCTAACCCTAACCCTAACCCTAACCCTAACCCTAACCCCTAACCCTAACCCTAACCCTAACCCTAACCCTAACCCTAACCCTAACCCTAACACTAACCCTAACCCTAACCCTAACCCTCTAACCCTAACCCTAACCCTAACCCTAACCCTAACCCTAACCCTAACCCTAACCCTTACCCTAACCCTAACCCTAACCCTAACCCTAACCCTAACCCTATACCCTATACCCTAAACCCTAACCCTAAACCCTAACCCTAAACCTTAACCCTAAACCCTAACCCTAAACCCTAACCC
>NW_028153877.1:0-2500 GCF_964211835.1 Anser anser | reverse complement strand
CGCTCTTTCCTAACAACCCTAAACATAACCCTAACCGCAACAAGAAGCTGAACCCGAGTTAGACCCGAAAAAACACGTACGGTGCCACTTTCTGCCATCAAAAAGTGCTCTCAGCGGAAGCCTTTGGGTACACCTGAACTCCCTGGGGGAGCCTTTACGCAACCCCACACTCAACAGGACTCTGCGTCTTCACTCTTTCCTAACAACCCTAAACATAACCCTAACCGCAACAAGAAGCTGAACCCGAGTTAGACCCGAAAAAACACGTACGGTGCCACTTTCTGCCATCAAAAAGTGCTCTCAGCGGAAGCCTTTGGGTACACCTGAACTCCCTGGGGGAGCCTTTACGCAACCCCACACTCAACAGGACTCTGCGTCTTCACTCTTTCCTAACAACCCTAAACATAACCCTAACCGCAACAAGAAGCTGAACCCGAGTTAGACCCGAAAAAACACGTACGGTGCCACTTTCTGCCATCAAAAAGTGCTCTCAGCGGAAGCCTTTGGGTACACCTGAACTCCCTGGGGGAGCCTTTACGCAACCCGACACTCAACAGGACTCTGCGTCTTCGCTCTTTCCTAACAACCCTAAACATAACCCTAACCGCAACAAGAAGCTGAACCCGAGTTAGACCCGAAAAAACACGAACGGTGCCACTTTCTGCCATCAAAAAGTGCTCTCAGCGGAAGCCTTTGGGTACACCTGAACTCCCTGGGGGAGCCTTTACGCAACCCCACACTCAACAGGACTCTGCGTCTTCACTCTTTCCTAACAACCCTAAACATAACCCTAACCGCAACAAGAAGCTGAACCCGAGTTAGACCCGAAAAAACACGTACGGTGCCACTTTCTGCCATCAAAAAGTGCTCTCAGCGGAAGCCTTTGGGTACACCTGAACTCCCTGGGGGAGCCTTTACGCAACCCCACACTCAACAGGACTCTGCGTCTTCACTCTTTCCTAACAACCCTAAACATAACCCTAACCGCAACAAGAAGCTGAACCCGAGTTAGACCCGAAAAAACACGTACGGTGCCACTTTCTGCCATCCAAAAGTGCTCTCAGCGGAAGCCTTTGGGTACACCTGAACTCCCTGGGGGAGCCTTTACGCAACCCCACACTCAACAGGACTCTGCGTCTTCACTCTTTCCTAACAACCCTAAACATAACCCTAACCGCAACAAGAAGCTGAACCCGAGTTAGACCCGAAAAAACACGTACGGTGCCACTTTCTGCCATCAAAAAGTGCTCTCAGCGGAAGCCTTTGGGTACACCTGAACTCCCTGGGGGAGCCTTTACGCAACCCCACACTCAACAGGACTCTGCGTCTTCACTCTTTCCTAACAACCCTAAACATAACCCTAACCGCAACAAGAAGCTGAACCCGAGTTAGACCCGAAAAAACACGTACGGTGCCACTTTCTGCCATCAAAAAGTGCTCTCAGCGGAAGCCTTTGGGTACACCTGAACTCCCTGGGGGAGCCTTTACGCAACCCCACACTCAACAGGACTCTGCGTCTTCACTCTTTCCTAACAACCCTAAACATAACCCTAACCGCAACAAGAAGCTGAACCCGAGTTAGACCCGAAAAAACACGTACGGTGCCACTTTCTGCCATCAAAAAGTGCTCTCAGCGGAAGCCTTTGGGTACACCTGAACTCCCTGGGGGAGCCTTTACGCAACCCCACACTCAACAGGACTCTGCGTCTTCACTCTTTCCTAACAACCCTAAACATAACCCTAACCGCAACAAGAAGCTGAACCCGAGTTAGACCCGAAAAAACACGTACGGTGCCACTTTCTGCCATCAAAAAGTGCTCTCAGCGGAAGCCTTTGGGTACACCTGAACTCCCTGGGGGAGCCTTTACGCAACCCCACACTCAACAGGACTCTGCGTCTTCACTCTTTCCTAACAACCCTAAACATAACCCTAACCGCAACAAGAAGCTGAACCCGAGTTAGACCCGAAAAAACACGTACGGTGCCACTTTCTGCCATCAAAAAGTGCTCTCAGCGGAAGCCTTTGGGTACACCTGAACTCCCTGGGGGAGCCTTTACGCAACCCCACACTCAACAGGACTCTGCGTCTTCACTCTTTCCTAACAACCCTAAACATAACCCTAACCGCAACAAGAAGCTGAACCCGAGTTAGACCCGAAAAAACACGTACGGTGCCACTTTCTGCCATCAAAAAGTGCTCTCAGCGGAAGCCTTTGGGTACACCTGAACTCCCTGGGGGAGCCTTTACGCAACCCCACACTCAACAGGACTCTGCGTCTTCACTCTTTCCTAACAACCCTAAACATAACTCCCTGTAACCGCAACAAGAAGCTGAACCCGAGTTAGACCCGAAAAAACACGTACGGTGCCACTTTCTGCCATCCAAAAGTGCTCTCAGCGGAAGCCTTTGGGTACACCTGAACTCCCTGGGGGAGCCTTTACGCAACCCCACACTCAACAGGACTCTGCGTCTTCACTCTTTCCTAACAACCCTAAACAT
>NW_028153878.1:92500-100585 GCF_964211835.1 Anser anser | reverse complement strand
CTATTCGTCTGGGGACGGTGTTGGGTGAGGTTTTGAACGACGATCAGTAACTACATGATTCCCACAACTACATTGGATGGAAGGCAACAATCAATAAATAAATAAATAAATAAAGATAAAACCAGGTAAAGCAAGACATGGTTCTTGCCCACTGTCACGGCGGACTATGAGGTGTCAGGGAGGCCGGGGAGCGGGCGAGCAGGGTACAGCCACCGTCCGAGTCTGGCCGCCAGCTCTACCCGGCATGAGGGCCCTGCGGTCTTTGCCCCGCAGACACTGGGAACCGGCAGGAGGGCTGGCCGCCAGCTCCTTACATTTGCTTCGCTTCTCTTTGTTTTTCCTTGCTCTGCTTTGCTTTGCTCTGCTCTTCCGGGCACACTTTTGCTTTTCCTTCTCTACTTTGCTCTGCTTTTCTTGCCCCTGCTTTGCTTTGCTTTGCCTCAGATTGCTTTGCTTTGCTTTGTTTGCTCTGTCTTTCCTGGCACTGCTTTGCTTTTCCTTGTGCTACTTCGCTTTGCTTTGCTCTGCCTTGCACTGCTTTGCCTTTCCTGGACACGCTTTACTTTGCTTTTCCTGGCCCTGCTTTGCTTGGTTTTTTTTTTGCCTTTTTTTTTTTTTTTTTTTTTTTTTTTTTTTTTACTTTAGATATATATTCATTGCATTGCTTTGTTTTATTTCTGGACCTTTTTACTTTGGTTTTCCTGGCCGCGCTTTGCTTTTCCTGACCATGCTTTTTCAGGCCATGCTTTCCTTTGTTTTGCTTCGCTTTGTATTCCTGCCACGGCTTTGCTTTACCTTCTCTGCTCTGCTTTGCTTTTCGTACCCCTGCTGTGCTTAGCCTCGCCTCAAACTGCTTTCTTTACTTTGCTCTACGTTTCCTGGCACTGCTGGGACTTTCCTTGTACGAGTTTGCACTGCTTTGCTTTGCCTTGCTCTGCGTTGCCTTTCCTGGCCGTGCTTTTTCCGGCCACACTTTCCTTTGTTTTGCTTTGCTTTTTATTCCAGGCACCTCTTGGTTTTACTTTCTCTGCTCTGCTCTGCTTTTCCTACCCCTGCTGTGCTTTGCCTTGCCTCCTCAAACTGCTTTCTTTCTTTTGCTCTACATTTCCTGGCACTGCTTTGCTTTTCCTTGTGCTACTTTCCTTTGCTTTGCTCTGCCTTGCACTGCTTTGCCTTTCCTGGACACGCTTTACTTTGCTTTTCCTGGCCATGCTTTGCTTGTTTTTTTTTTTTGCCTTTTTTTTTTTTTTTTTTTTTTTTTTTTTACTTTAGATATATATTCATTTCATTGCTTTGTTTTATTTCTGGACCTTTTTACTTTGGTTTTCCTGGCCGCGCTTTGCTTTTCCTGACCCTGCATTTTCGGGCCATGCTTTCCTTTGTCTTGCTTCGCTTTGTATTCCTGGCACCTCTTGGTTTTACCTTCTCTGCTCTGCTTTGCTTTTCCTACCCCTGCTGTGCTTTGCCTTGCCTCAAACTGCTTTCTTTACTTTGCTCTACGTTTCCTGGCCCTGCTGGGACTTTCCTTGTACGAGTTTGCACTGCTTTGCTTTGCCTTGCTCTGCTTTGCCTTTCCTGGCCATGCTTTTTCAGGCCACGCTTTCCTTTGTCTTACTTTGCTTCGTATTCCTGGCACCTCTAGGTTTTACTTTCTCTGCTCTGCTTTGCTTTTCCTACCCCTGCTGTGCTTTGCCTCGCCTCAAACTGCATTCTTTACTTTGCTCTACGTTTCCTGGCCCTGCTGGGACTTTCCTTGTACAAGTTTGCACTGCTTTGCTTTGCCTTGCTCTGCGTTGCCTTTCCTGACCATGCTTTTTCAGGCCATGCTTTCCCTTGTCTTGCTTCGCTTTGTTTTCCTGCCACGGCTTTGCTTTACCTTCTCTGCTGTGCTTTGCTTTTCCTACCCCTGCTGTGCTTTGCCTCGCCTCAAACTGCTCTCTTTACTCTGCTCTACGTTTCCTGGCACTGCTGGGACTTTCCTTGTACCAGTTTGCACTGCTTTGCTTTGCGTTGCTCGGCTTTCCTCTTCATTTCTCTGCTCTCCTGTGCTGCGTTAGGCTTCCTTTGCAGACCGTCCCGACGATTTTGCCGATGAGGCTATCGGTATATTTCGGAACGCATAAACCCTCAGACACACAGCTGGGCCTCCCCGCAGCCCGGACACTGTCCCCTCGCAACTCGAGGGTGGGGGCAGCAGGCCCGGCCACCCGACATGGTCAGTTCTCTGGCCCCAGCCGTGTGGCCTGCCGCTAGGCGGGCCCCACTGCTATTCGTCTGGGGACGGTGTTGGGTGAGGTTTTGAACGACGATCAGTAAATACATGATTCCCACAACTACAGTGGATGGAAGGCAACAATCAATAAATAAATAAATAAATGCAGGGGGAAAAAAAAAATAAATAAATAAAATCAGGTAAAGCAAGACATGGTTCTTGCCCGCTGTCACGGCGGACTATGAGGGTTCAGGGAGGCCGGGGAGCGGGCGAGCAGGGTACAGCCACCGTCCGAGTCTGGCCGCCAGCTCTACCCGGCATGAGGGCCCTGCGGTCTTTGCCCCGCAGACACTGGGAACCGGCAGGAGGGCTTGCCGCCAGCTCCTTACATTTGCTTCGCTTCTCTTTCTTTTTCCTTGCTCTGCTTTGCTTTGCTCTGCTCTTCCGGGCACACTTTTGGTTTTCCTTCTCTCCTTTCCTCTGCTGTTCCTGCCCCTGCTTTGCTTTGCTTTGCCTCAGATTGCTTTGCTTTGATTCGTTTGCTTTGTCTTTCCTGGCAATGCTTTGCTTTTCCTCGTGCTACTTTGCTTCGCTTTCCTTTGCCTTGCTCTGCTTTTCTGGCCGTGCTTTGTTTGGTTTTGCTTTACTTTGCCTTCCCTCTTTGACACTGTTTTAGTTTTCCTCGTGCTGCCTTGCTTTCCCTTTCTCTGCTTTGCCTTCCCTGCGCATGCTTTCTTTTGCTTTTTCAGGCCACGCTTTCCTTTATTTAGCTTTGCTTTGTATTCCTGGCACTGCTTCTCTTTTCCTTCTCTACGTTGCTTTGTTTTCCTACCCCCGCTGTGCTTCGCCTTGCCTCAATTTCTTTCTTTCCTTTGCTCTACCTTTCCTGGCCCTGCTTTGTTTTTGCTTGTGCTACTTTGCTCTGCTTTGCTTTGCCTTACTGTCATTTGCCTTTCCTGGCCATGCTTTGCTTTGCTTTTCTTACCCCTGCTTTTCTTTCCTTTTCTGGCCCTGCTTTCTTTTACTTTGCTTCACTTTGCCTTGAATTCCAGACAGTGCTTTGCTTTGTCTTGTGCTGCTTTGCTTTGTTTTGCATTGCTGTGCTTTGCATTCCCTGGCCCTCATTTTTGTTTTTCTTCCCCCTCCCCCCCCCACCCCAACCCCCCCCCCACCGCCCCCCCCCGCCATGCTTTCCTTTGTTTTGCTTTGCTTTGTGTTCCTGGCTCTGCTATGCATTTCTTTGTGCTGTTTTGCTCTGCTTTGCTTTGCCTTGCTCTGCTTTGCCTTTCCTGGCCATGCTTTGCTTTGCTTTTTCTGGCCCTACTTTGCTTTGGTTTTTTTGTTTGCTCGGTTGTTTTTTTTTTACCCTTTTTCCTTTGTTTTCTCTGGCCGTGCTTTGCTTTTCCTTATGCCACTTTCTTTTCCCTAGCGGGGCTTTGCTTTGCCTTGCTCTGCTTTCCTCCGCATTGCTCTGCTCTGCTCTGCTTTGCTGCTCTAGGCTTCTTTTGCAGACCGTCCCACCGATTTTGCCGACGAGTCGATCGGTGTATTTAGAAACACGTAAACCCTCAGACGCACACCTTGACCTCCCCCCACCTCGGCGACTGTCCCCTCGGAACTGGCGGACGAGGGGACAGGGATCTGACCACCGGGCCGGGTCTATTCTGTGGCCCCCGCTGTCCGGCGAGCCGCCAGGTGGGCCCCGTTGCTATTCGTCTGGGGAGGGTGGGGGTTGCGAACGACGCTAAGTAACTACGTGATTCCTAAAAGTAAAGGGGGAAACAGACAACGATTATTATTATTATTGCTACTACTGTTTTTATTATGTTTTCGTTATATATATATTTACTCTTATTTAGTACTTTCTTTTGTAATAACTCTTAAGTAGTATATATAATATTATATATCTATGGATCGTTTATGTAACGATAAAAAGCTAAAGCAAACCGGCCGGGCAGCCAGCCACACCGAGTCGCACAGGTGGCGAGCTGCTCGTGACCGAGCGGGAGCCTCTTATGTCAGAGCGGCCGGCGGCCGGAAGCAACCGGGGGCCGCTGCCACACCCTCGCCTTCTTGAACGCCCGCCTCCCCGTAACCCGGCAACGGGCCCCTCCCTATTCGTCTGGGGCGGGTGGGGGGTGCGATTTCGAACGACACTAAGGAACTACACGTTTCGTATTCACAGCACTGTTTTTCTTTGCTTTGCTTTTCCTGGCCCTGCTTTGCTTTGCTTTGCATTCGTGGCACCGCTTTGTTTTTCCCGGCCCTGTTTTGCTTTGTTTTTACTGACCCCGATTCGTTTTGCTTTTCTTGGCCCTGCTTGACTTTTCTTTGCCCGATAAGGCTTTCTTTTTCCTCGCAGGGTTTGCTTTGCTTTGCCTTGCTCTGCTTTGCCTTCCCTGGCCCTGCTACGTTTTGCTTCTTCCGGCCACGCTTTCCTTTGCTTAGCTTTGCTTCGTATTCCTGGCGCCGCTTTGCTTTTTCTTCTCTGCTTTGCTTTGCTTCTCCTACCCCTGCTGTGCTTCGCCTCGCCTCAAAGTCCTTTGCTTTGCCTTTCCTGGCCCTGCTTTGCTTTTCCTCGTGCTACTTTGCTTTGCCTTGGTCTGCTTTGCTTTTCCTTGCCGTGCTTTGTTTTGTTTTGCTCTGCTTTGTATTCACCGCATCGCCTTGCTTTCCTTGGCCCTGCATTTTTTTTTTATTTTTTTTTTCTCTGTCCCTCTTTGTTTAGCTTTCCCTGGACCTGCTTTGCTTTGCTTTGCGTTCGCGGCACCTCTTTTCTTTTCCTGGACCTCCTTTGCTTGGGTTTTTCTCGCCCTTCTTTGTTTTGCTTTTCCCGGCCCTGCCTTGCTTTGTTTGGCTTTATTTCGTATTCATGACGCCGCTTTTCTTTTCCTGGAACTCCTTTGCTTGGGTTTTTCTCGCCCTTCTTTGTTTTGATTTCCTGGCCCTGCTTTGCTTTGTTTTTACTGACCCCGATTCCTTTTGCTTTTCTTGGCCCTGCTTGACTTTTCTTTGCCCGATAAGGCTTTCTTTTTCCTCGCAGGGTTTGCTTTGCTTTGCCTTGCTCTGCTTCGCCTCGCCTCAAAGTCCTTTGCTTTGCCTTTCCTGGCCCTGCTTTGCTTTTCCTTGTGCTACTTTGCTCTGCTTTGCTTTGCCTTACTGTCATTTGCCTTTCCTGGCCATGCTTTGCTTTGCTTTTCTTACCCCTGCTTTTCTTTCCTTTTCTGGCCCTGCTTTGTTTTACTTTGCTTCACTTTGCCTTGAATTCCAGACAGTGCTTTGCTTTGTCTTGTGCTGCTTTGCTTTGTTTCGCATTGCTGTGCTTTGCATTCCCTGGCCCTCTTTTTTTTTTTTCTTTCTTCGCCCCCCCCCCCTTATCCCCCCGCCCCCCCCCCCCCCCCCCCCCCCGGCCATGCCTTCCTTTGTTTTGCTTTGCTTTGTGTTCCTGGCTCTGCTATGCATTTCTTTGTGCTGCTTTGCTCTGCTTTGCTTTGCCTTGCTCTGCATTCCCTGGCCCTCATTTTTTTTTTTTTTTCTCCCCCCCCCACCCCGGCCATGCCTTCCTTTGTTTGCTTTGCTTTGTGTTCCTGGCTCTGCTATGTATTTCTTTGTGCTGCTTTGCTCTGCTTTGCCTTTCCTGGCCATGCTTTGCTTTGCTTTTTCTGGCCCTACTTTGCTTTGTTTTTTTTGTTTGTTTGTTTGTTTTTTGCTTTTTGGTTTTTTTTTTTTTTACCCTTTTTCCTTTGTTTTTTCTGGCCGTGCTTTGCTTTTCCTTATGCCACTTTCTTTTCCCTAGCGGGGCTTTGCTTTGCCTTGCTCTGCTTTCCTCCGCATTGCTCTGCTCTGCTCTGCTTTGCTGCTCTAGGCTTCTTTTGCAGACCGTCCCACCGATTTTGCCGACGAGTCGATCGGTGTATTTAGAAACACGTAAACCCTCAGACGCACACCTTGACCTCCCCCCACCTCGGCGACTGTCCCCTCGGAACTGGCGGACGAGGGGACAGGGATCTGGCCACCGGGCCGGGTCTATTCTGTGGCCCCCGCTGTCCGGCGAGCCGCCAGGTGGGCCCCGTTGCTATTCGTCTGGGGAGGGTGGGGGTTGCGAACGACGCTAAGTAACTACTCGATTCGTAAAAGTAAAGGGGGAAACTGACAACGATTATTATTACTACTACTCTTTTTATTATGTTTTCGTTATATATATATTTACTCTTATTTAGTACTTTCTTTTGTAATAACTTTTAAGTAGTATACGTAATATTAAATATCTATCGATCGTTTATATAACGATAAAAAGCTAAAGCAAACCGGCCGGGCAGCCAGCCACACCGAGTCGCACAGGTGGCGAGCTGCTCGTGACCGAGCGGGAGCCTCTTATGTCAGAGCGGCCGGCGGCCGGAAGCAACCGGGGGCCGCTGCCACACCCTCGCCTTCTTGAACGCCCGCCTCCCCGTTACCCGGCAACGGGCCCCTCCCTATTCGTCTGGGGCGGGTGGGGGGTGCGATTTCGGACGACACTAAGGAACTACACGTTTCGTATTCACAGCACTGTTTTTCTTTGCTTTGCTTTTCCTGGCCCTGCTTTGCTTTGCTTTGCATTCGTGGCACCGCTTTGTTTTTCCCGGCCCTGTTTTGCTTTGTTTTTACTGACCCCGATTCCTTTTGCTTTTCCTGGCCCTGCCTGACTTTTCTTTGCCCGATAAGGCTTTCTTTTTCCTCGCAGGGTTTGCTTTGCTTTGCCTTGCTCTGCTTTGCCTTCCCTGGCCCTGCTACGTTTTGCTTCTTCCGGCCACGCTTTCCTTTGCTTAGCTTTGCTTCGTATTCCTGGCGCCGCTTTGCTTTTTCTTCTCTGCTTTGCTTTGCTTCTCCTACCCCTGCTGTGCTTCGCCTCGCCTCAAAGTCCTTTGCTTTGCCTTTCCTGGCCCTGCTTTGCTTTTCCTCACGCTACTTTGCTTTGCCTTTGTCTGCTTTGCTTTTCCTTGCCGTGCTTTGTTTTGTTTTGCTCTGCTTTGTATTCACCGCATCGCCTTGCTTTCCTTGGTCCTGCATTTTTTTTTTTTTTTTTTTCTCTGTCCCTCTTTGTTTAGCTTTCCCTGGACCTGCTTTGCTTTGCTTTGCGTTCGCGGCACCTCTTTGCTTTTCGCGGACCTCCTTTGCTTGGGTTTTTCTCGCCCTTCTTTGTTTTGCTTTTCCCGGCCCTGCCTTGCTTTGTTTGGCTTTATTTCGTATTCATGACGCCTCTTTTCTTTTCCTGGACCTCCTTTGCTTGGGTTTTTCTCGCCCTTCTTTGTTTTGCTTTTCCTGGCCTTTGCTCTGTTTGGCTTTACTTTGTGTTCAGGACGCCGCTTTTCTTTTCCTGGACCTCCTTTGCTTTGGTTTCTCTCGCCCCCTGCTTCGTTTTGCTTTTCCTGGCCCTCCTTGACTTTGCTTTTCTTCGTTCCGCTTTCTTTCCCCTAGCGGGGCTTTGCTCTGTCTCGCTCCGCTTTCCTCTGCAACGCTCTGCTCTGCTTTGCTGCGCTAGGCTTCCTTTGCGGACCGTCCCGCCGATTTTGCCGACGAGTCGATCGGTGTGTATTTACGAACGCATAAACCCTCGGACGACGCGCACCTTGGCCTCCCCGTAGCCCGGTGACTGTCCCCTCGGAACCGGAGGGTGGGGGCAGGAGGGCTGGCCACCCGGCACCGTCTGTTCCGCATTCCCCGCCGCTCTCTGGCGAGCGCGAGCCTCCAGGTGGGTCCCGCTGCTGCTATTCGGCTGGGAACGGTGTCGGGTGAGGTTTTCGAGGACGCTAAGCGACATCACGCGATTCCCCAAAGGACAAAAACTACCGCTTTGCTTTTCCCCTGTGCTGCTTTGCTTTGTTTTGCCTTGC
>NW_028153878.1:52500-80000 GCF_964211835.1 Anser anser | reverse complement strand
TCCCGCAGCGAGGCACCCGAGAGCAACCGACTTTTACCTCGACGTAACTGGAGGCAGAAAGAAACAGCGACGCCTACGACACCTTCCGAGCCGTCTCACGACCTACTCATCTACCGCTAGCCCCACGGCACGCCGCCAAGTCCCGTCCGAGTCAGGGTAGACGTGGCCGCCGTTCCCACAGCCCGACCGTCAGCGACCTCCTCCAGGCGGGCAGACGGGGCGCCCTCGGTAGGACACGGGTAGACCAGGCGGCCACAGGGGGACACGGTACACCTCCCGACCGCGGGAGGACACGGGGAGACCCGCCGGCCGGGACCGAACGCCGTCGGTCTGCCTTCCTTCGCTTTTCGCACGGGCCGTTCCGGCCCTTTTCGGAACTTTTCGGGCCTTTTCGGACCTTTCCGGCGCTTTTCGATGCTTTTCGCGTGGACGGACCCACTCGGGAACCGCGCGACCGACCGACAGACGGATGCCTTCGGACTCGCGCGCGCGCGCGCGCGCCCGTCGGTGCCGGGCAGACCCCGACGCCGTTCTCGCGGCCGGCCCCGCTGCAGCGACCCCTACAGGTCGCCACGGGCTATGCAAACATGGCGACCGCGGCCGGGTAGACCTGGCGGCCGCGGGAGGACACGGGTACGTCAGGCGGCCGCGAGGGGGCGCGGGGGGACTCGGTAGACCTGGCGGCCGCAGGAGAACACGGGGAGACTAGGCGGCCACAGGAGGACGCAGTACACGCGGCAACCGCAGGAGGACACCGGCAGACCCGCCGGCCGGGACCGAACGCCGTCGGTCGGTCTGCCTTCCTTCGCTTTTCGTACAGGCCGTTCCGGCCCTTTTCGGACCTTTTCGGGCCTTTTCGCACCTTTCCGGCACTTTTCGGTGCTTTTCGCCTGGGCGGACCCACTCGGGAATCGCTTGACCGACCGACCGACCGACGGACGCCTTTGGACATGCGCGCGCATGCGTCCTTCGGCTTCCGGGTAGACCCGGACGCCGTTCTCGGCCAGGCGTTTGCCTCTGACGTCAGAGCGACGGGCGGCCCGAGGCAACCGGGGGCCGCGGCCGCGAGCTCGCCTTCTCGAACACCCGCCTCCCCGTAGCCCGGCTACCGGCCCCTATTCGCCTGGGGCGGGTTGGGCTGGGGGGGAGCGACTTTGCACCACGCTAAGCAACTACACGTTTCGTTTTCACAGCACTGTTTTGCTTCGATATGCTTCTCCTGCCACTGCTACGCGTTGCTTTTCCTGACCCTGCTTGACTCTGCTTTTCCTGATAAGGCTTTCTTTTCCTTCCGAGGCTTTCCTTCGTCTCGCATTTCTTCCCTTTGCATTGCCGACCGTACCCGGCATGAGGGCCCTGCGGTCTTTGCCCCGCAGACGCCGGGAACCGGCAGGAGGGCTGGCCGCCAGCTCCTTGCATTTGCTTCGCTTCTCTTTCTTTTTCCTTGCTCTGCTTTGCTTTGCTCTGCTCTGCTCTTCCGGGCACACTTTTGCTCTACCTTCTCTACTTTCCTCTGCTGTTCCTGCCCCTGCTTTGCTTTGCTTTGCCTCAGATTGCTTTGCTTTGCTTTGTTTGCTTTGTCTTTCCTGGCAATGTTATGCTTTTCCTCGTGCTACTTCGCTTTGCTTTGCTTTGCTTTGCCTTGCTCTAGTTTGCCTCCACTGGCCATGTTTTCTTTTGCTTTTTCAGGCCACGCTTTCCTTTGTTTTGCTTTGCTTTGTATTCCTGCCACGGCTTTGCTTTACCTTCTCTGCTCTGCTTTGCTTTTCCTACCCCTGCTGTGCTTTGCCTTGCCTCAAACTGCTTTCGTTAGTTTGCTCTACGTTTCCTGGCACTGCTGGGACTTTCCTTGTACGAGTTTGCACTGCTTTGCTTTGCCTTGCTCTGCTTTGCCTTTCCTGGCCATGCTTTTTCAGGCCATGCTTTCCTTTGTTTTCCTTTGCTTCGTATTCCTGGCGCCTCTTGGTTTTACCTTCTCTGCTCTGCTTTGCTTTTCCTACCCCTGCTGTGCTTTGCCTCGCCTCAAACTGCTTTCTTTACTTTGCTCTACCTTTCCTGGCCCTGCTGGGACTTTCCTTGTACGAGTTTGCACTGCTTTGCTTTGCCTTGCTCTGCTTTGCCTTTCCTGGCCATGCTTTTTCAGGCCATGCTTTCCTTTGTTTTCCTTGGCTTCGTATTCCTGGCGCCTCTTGGTTTTACTTTCTCTGCTCTGCTTTGCTTTTCCTACCCCTGCTGTGCTTTGCCTCGCCTCAAACTGCTTTCTTTACTTTGCTCTACCTTTCCTGGCACTGCTGGGTCTTTCCTTGTACGAGTTTGCACTGCTTTGCTTTGCCTTGCTCTGCTTTGCCTCCACTGGCCGTGTTTTCTTTTGCTTTTTCAGGCCACGCTTTCCTTTGTCTTGCTTCGCTTCGCTTTGTATTCCTGGCACCTCTAGGTTTTACTTTCTCTGCTCTGCTTTGCCTTGCCTCCAACTGCTTTCGTTACTTTGCTCTACCTTTCCTGGCCCTGCTGGGACTTTCCTTGTACGAGTTTGCACTGCTTTGCTTTGCCTTGCTCTGCTTTGCCTTTCCTGTCCGTGCTTTTTCAGGCCACGCTTTCCTTTGTTTTGCTTTGCTTTTTATTCCAGGCACCTCTTGGTTTTACTTTCTCTGCTCTGCTCTGTTTTTCCTACCCCTGCTGTGCTTTGCCTTGCCTCCTCAAACTGCTTTCTTTCTTTTGCTCTACATTTCCTGGCCCTGCTTTGCTTTTCCTTGTGCTACTTTCCTTTGCTCTGCTCTGCCTTGCACCGCTTTGCCTTTCCTGGACACGCTTTTCTTTGCTTTTCCTGGCCCCGCTTTGCTTGGTCTTTTTTTTGCGTTTTTTTGTTTTCTTTGTTTGTTTGTTTGTTTGTTTTATTTTAATATAGATACATTTTCATTGCATTGCTTTGTTTTATTTTTGGACCTTTTTGCTTTGGTTTTCCTGGCCACGCTTTGCTTTTCCTGGCCATGCTTTTTCAGGCCATGCTTTCCTTTGTTTTGCTTTGCTTCGTATTCCTGCCACGACTTTGCTTTACCTTCTCTGCTCTGCTTTGCTTTTCCTACCCCTGCAGTGCTTTGTCTCGCCTCAAACTGCTTTCTTTACTTTGCTCTACGTTTCCTGGCACTGCTGGGACTTTCCTTGTACAAGTTTGCACTGCTTTGCTTTGCCTTGCTCTGCGTTGCCTTTCCTGGCCATGCTTTTTCGGGCCACGCTTTCCTTTGTTTTGCTTTGCTTCGTATTCCTGGCACCTCTTGGTTTTACTTTCTCTGCTCTGCTCTGCTTGTCCTACCCCTGCTGTGCTTTACCTCGCCTCAAACTGCTTTCGTTACTTTGCTCTACGGTTCCTGGCACTGCTGGGACTTTCCTTGTACAAGTTTGCACTGCTTTGCTTTGCCTTGCTCGGCTTTCCTCTTCATTGCTCTGCTGTCCTGTGTTGCTCTAGGCTTCCTTTGCAGACTGTCCCGATGATTTTGCCGATGAGGCTATCGGTATATTTAGGAACGCATAAACCCTCAGACACACAGCTGGGCCTCCCCGCAGCCCGGACACTGTCCCCTCGCAACTCGAGGGTGGGGGCAGCAGGCCCGGCCACCCGACATGGTCAGTTCTGTGGCCCCAGCCGTGTGGCCCGCCGCTAGGCGGTCCCCACTGCTCCCCGTCTGGGGACGGTGTTGGGTGAGGTTTTGAACGACGATCAGTAAATACATGATTCCCACAACTACAGTGGATGGAAGGCAAGAATAAATAAATAAATAAATAAATGCAGGGGGAAAAAAAAAAAAAAAAAAAAACCAGGTAAAGCAAGACATGGTTCTTGCCCGCTGTCACGGCGGACTATGAGGGTTCAGGGAGGCCGGGGAGCGGGCGAGCAGGGTACAGCCACCGTCCGAGTCTGGCCGCCAGCTCTACCCGGCATGAGGGCCTTGCGGTCTTTGCCCCGCAGACACTGGGAACCGGCAGGAGGGCTGGCCGCCAGCTCCTTACATTTGCTTCGCTTCTCTTTCTTTTTCCTTGCTCTGCTTTGCTTTGCTCTGCTCTTCCGGGCACACTTTTGCTTTTCCTTCTCTACTTTGCTCTGCCTTTCTTGCCCCCGCTTTGCTTTGCTTTGCCTCAGATTGCTTTGCTTTGCTTTGTTTGCTCTGTCTTTCCTGGCACTGCTTTGCTTTTCCTTGTGCTACTTCACTTTGCTTTGCTCTGCCTTGCACTGCTTTGCCTTTCCTGGACACGCTTTACTTTGCTTTTCCTGGCCCTGCTTTGCTTGGTTTTTTTTTTTGCCTTTTTTTTTTTTTTTTTTTTACTTTAGATATATATTCATTGCATTGCTTTGTTTTATTTCTGGACCTTTTTACTTTGGTTTTCCTGGCCGCGCTTTGCTTTTCCTGGCCCTGCTTTTTCAGGCCATGCTTTCCTTTATCTTACTTTGCTTCGTATTCCTGGCACCTCTTGGTTTTACTTTCTCTGCTCTGCTTTGCTTTTCCTACCCCTGCAGTGCTTTGCCTCGCCTCAAACTGCTTTCCTTACTTCGCTCTACGTTTCCTGGCACTGCTGGGACTTTCCTTGTACGAGTTTGCACTGCTTTGCTTTGCCTTGCTCTGCTTTGCCTCCACTGGCCATGTTTTCTTTTGCTTTTTCAGGCCACGCTTTCCTTTGTCTTGCTTCGCTTCGCTTTGTATTCCTGGCACCTCTAGGTTTTACTTTCTCTGCTCTGCTTTGCCTTGCCTCCAACTGCTTTCGTTACTTTGCTCTACCTTTCCTGGCCCTGCTGGGACTTTCCTTGTACGAGTTTGCACTGCTTTGCTTTGCCTTGCTCTGCTTTGCCTTTCCTGTCCGTGCTTTTTCAGGCCACGCTTTCCTTTGTTTTGCTTTGCTTTTTATTCCAGGCACCTCTTGGTTTTACTTTCTCTGCTCTGCTCTGTTTTTCCTACCCCTGCTGTGCTTTGCCTTGCCTCCTCAAACTGCTTTCTTTCTTTTGCTCTACATTTCCTGGCCCTGCTTTGCTTTTCCTTGTGCTACTTTCCTTTGCTTTGCTCTGCCTTGCTCTGCTTTGCCTCCACTGGCCATGTTTTCTTTTGCTTTTTCAGGCCACACTTTCCTTTGTCTTGCTTTGCTTTGTATTCCTGCCACGGCTTTGCTTTACCTTCTCTGCTCTGCTTTGCTTTTCCTACCCCTGCTGTGCTTTGCCTTGCTTCCTCAAACTGCTTTCTTCCTTTTGCTCTACATTTCCTGGCACTGCTTTCCTTTTCCTTGTGCTACTACACTTTGCTTTGCTCTGCCTTGCACTGCTTTGCCTTTCCTGGACACGCTTTACTTTGCTTTTCCTGGCCCTGCTTTGCTTTTTTTTTTTGCCTTTTTTTTTTTTTTTTTTTTACTTTAGATATATATTCATTGCTTTGCTTTGTTTTATTTCTGGACCTTTTTACTTTGGTTTTCCTGGCCGCGCTTTGCTTTTCCTGGCCCTGCTTTTTCAGGCCATGCTTTCCTTTGTTTTGCTTTGCTTCGTATTCCTGCCACGACTTTGCTTTACCTTCTCGGCTCTGCTTTTCTTTTCCTACCCCTGTTGTGCTTTGTCTCGCCTCAAACTGCTTTCTTTCTTTTGCTCTACATTTCCTGGCCCTGCTTTGCTTTTCCTTGTGCTACTTTCCTTTGCTCTGCTCTGCCTTGCACCGCTTTGCCTTTCCTGGACACGCTTTTCTTTGCTTTTCCTGGCCCTGCTTTGCTTGGTCTTTTTTTTGCGTTTTTTTGTTTTGTTTGTTTGTTTGTTTGTTTGTTTGTTTTATTTTAGTATAGATACATTTTCATTGCATTGCTTTGTTTTATTTTTGGACCTTTTTGCTTTGGTTTTCCTGGCCACGCTTTGCTTTTCCTGGCCATGCTTTTTCAGGCCATGCTTTCCTTTGTTTTGCTTTGCTTCGTATTCCTGCCACGACTTTGCTTTACTTTCTCTGCTCTGCTTTGCTTTTCCTACCCCTGTTGTGCTTTGTCTCGCCTCAAACTGCTTTCTTTACTTTGCTCTACGTTTCCTGGCCCTGCTGGGACTTTCCTTGTACAAGTTTGCACTGCTTTGCTTTGCCTTGCTCTGCGTTGCCTTTCCTGGCCATGCTTTTTCGGGCCACACTTTCCTTTGTTTTGCTTTGCTTCGTATTCCTGGCCCCTCTTGGTTTTACTTTCTCTGCTCTGCTTTGCTTTTCCTACCCCTGCTGTGCTTTGCCTTGCCTCAAACTGCTTTTATTACTTTGCTCTACGTTACCTGGCCCTGCTGGGACTTTCCTTGTACAAGTTTGCACTGCTTTGCTTTGCCTTGCTCGGCTTTCCTCTTCATTTCTCTGCTCTCCTGTGCTGCGCTAGGCTTCCTTTGCAGACCGTCCCGACGATTTTGCCGATGAGGCGATCGGTATATTTCGGAACGCATAAACCCTCAGACACACAGCTGGGCCTCCCCGCAGCCCGGACACTGTCCCCTCGCAACTCGAGGGTGGGGGCAGCAGGCCCGGCCACCCGACATGGTCAGTTCTGTGGCCCCAGCCGTGTGGCCTGCCGCTAGGCGGGCCCCACTGCTATTCGTCTGGGGACGGTGTTGGGTGAGGTTTTGAACGACGATCAGTAACTACATGATTCCCACAACTACATTGGATGGAAGGCAACGATCAATAAATAAATAAATAAATAAAGATAAAACCAGGTAAAGCAAGACATGGTTCTTGCCCACTGTCACGGCGGACTAAGAGGTGTCAGGGAGGCCGGGGAGCGGGCGAGCAGGGTACAGCCACCGTCCGAGTCTGGCCGCCAGCTCTACCCGGCATGAGGGCCCTGCGGTCTTTGCCCCGCAGACACTGGGAACCGGCAGGAGGGCTGGCCGCCAGCTCCTTACATTTGCTTCGCTTCTCTTTGTTTTTCCTTGCTCTGCTTTGCTTTGCTCTGCTCTGCTCTTCCGGGCACACTTTTGCTTTTCCTTCTCTACTTTCCTCTGCTGTTCTTGCCCCTGCTTTGCTTTGCTTTGCCTCAGATTGCTTTTCTTTGCTTTGTTTGCTCTGTCTTTCCTGGCAATGCTTTGCTTTTCCTCGTGCTACTTCGCTTTGCTTTGCTTTGCCTTGCTCTGCTTTGCCTCCACTGGCCATGTTTTCTTTTGCTTTTTCAGGCCACACTTTCCTTTGTCTTGCTTTGCTTTGTATTCCTGCCACGGCTTTGCTTTACCTTCTCTGCTCTGCTTTGCTTTTCCTACCCCTGCTGTGCTTTGCCTTGCTTCCTCAAACTGCTTTCTTCCTTTTGCTCTACATTTCCTGGCACTGCTTTCCTTTTCCTTGTGCTACTACACTTTGCTTTGCTCTGCCTTGCACTGCTTTGCCTTTCCTGGACACGCTTTACTTTGCTTTTCCTGGCCCTGCTTTGCTTTTTTTTTTTGCCTTTTTTTTTTTTTTTTTTTTTACTTTAGATATATATTCATTGCATTGCTTTGTTTTATTTCTGGACCTTTTTACTTTGGTTTTCCTGGCCGCGCTTTGCTTTTCCTGGCCCTGCTTTTTCAGGCCATGCTTTCCTTTGTTTTGCTTTGCTTCGTATTCCTGCCACGACTTTGCTTTACCTTCTCGGCTCTGCTTTTCTTTTCCTACCCCTGTTGTGCTTTGTCTCGCCTCAAACTGCTTTCTTTCTTTTGCTCTACATTTCCTGGCCCTGCTTTGCTTTTCCTTGTGCTACTTTCCTTTGCTCTGCTCTGCCTTGCACCGCTTTGCCTTTCCTGGACACGCTTTTCTTTGCTTTTCCTGGCCCTGCTTTGCTTGGCCTTTTTTTTGCGTTTTTTTGTTTTGTTTGTTTGTTTGTTTGTTTGTTTGTTTTATTTTAGTATAGATACATTTTCATTGCATTGCTTTGTTTTATTTTTGGACCTTTTTGCTTTGGTTTTCCTGGCCACGCTTTGCTTTTCCTGGCCATGCTTTTTCAGGCCATGCTTTCCTTTGTTTTGCTTTGCTTCGTATTCCTGCCACGACTTTGCTTTACTTTCTCTGCTCTGCTTTGCTTTTCCTACCCCTGTTGTGCTTTGTCTCGCCTCAAACTGCTTTCTTTACTTTGCTCTACGTTTCCTGGCCCTGCTGGGACTTTCCTTGTACAAGTTTGCACTGCTTTGCTTTGCCTTGCTCTGCGTTGCCTTTCCTGGCCATGCTTTTTCGGGCCACACTTTCCTTTGTTTTGCTTTGCTTCGTATTCCTGGCCCCTCTTGGTTTTACTTTCTCTGCTCTGCTTTGCTTTTCCTACCCCTGCTGTGCTTTGCCTTGCCTCAAACTGCTTTTATTACTTTGCTCTACGTTACCTGGCCCTGCTGGGACTTTCCTTGTACAAGTTTGCACTGCTTTGCTTTGCCTTGCTCGGCTTTCCTCTTCATTTCTCTGCTCTCCTGTGCTGCGCTAGGCTTCCTTTGCAGACCGTCCCGACGATTTTGCCGATGAGGCGATCGGTATATTTCGGAACGCATAAACCCTCAGACACACAGCTGGGCCTCCCCGCAGCCCGGACACTGTCCCCTCGCAACTCGAGGGTGGGGGCAGCAGGCCCGGCCACCCGACATGGTCAGTTCTGTGGCCCCAGCCGTGTGGCCTGCCGCTAGGCGGTCCCCACTGCTATTCGTCTGGGGACGGTGTTGGGTGAGGTTTTGAACGACGATCAGTAACTACATGATTCCCACAACTACATTGGATGGAAGGCAACGATCAATAAATAAATAAATAAATAAAGATAAAACCAGGTAAAGCAAGACATGGTTCTTGCCCACTGTCACGGCGGACTATGAGGTGTCAGGGAGGCCGGGGAGCGGGCGAGCAGGGTACAGCCACCGTCCGAGTCTGGCCGCCAGCTCTACCCGGCATGAGGGCCCTGCGGTCTTTGCCCCGCAGACACTGGGAACCGGCAGGAGGGCTGGCCGCCAGCTCCTTACATTTGCTTCGCTTCTCTTTGTTTTTCCTTGCTCTGCTTTGCTCTGCTCTGCTCTTCCGGGCACACTTTTGCTTTTCCTTCTCTACTTTGCTCTGCTTTTCTTGCCCCTGCTTTGCTTTGCTTTGCCTCAGATTGCTTTGCTTTGCTTTGTTTGCTCTGTCTTTCCTGGCACTGCTTTGCTTTTCCTTGTGCTACTTCGCTTTGCTTTGCTCTGCCTTGCACTGCTTTGCCTTTCCTGGACACGCTTTACTTTGCTTTTCCTGGCCCTGCTTTGCTTGGTTTTTTTTCTTGCTTTTTTTTTTTTTTTTTTTTTACTTTAGATATATATTCATTGCATTGCTTTGTTTTATTTCTGGACCTTTTTACTTTGGTTTTCCTGGCCGCGCTTTGCTTTTCCTGGCCCTGCTTTTTCAGGCCATGCTTTCCTTTGTTTTGCTTTGCTTCGTATTCCTGCCACGACTTTGCTTTACCTTCTCGGCTCTGCTTTTCTTTTCCTACCCCTGTTGTGCTTTGTCTCGCCTCAAACTGCTTTCTTTCTTTTGCTCTACATTTCCTGGCCCTGCTTTGCTTTTCCTTGTGCTACTTTCCTTTGCTCTGCTCTGCCTTGCACCGCTTTGCCTTTCCTGGACACGCTTTTCTTTGCTTTTCCTGGCCCTGCTTTGCTTGGTCTTTTTTTTGCGTTTTTTTGTTTTGTTTGTTTGTTTGTTTGTTTGTTTGTTTTAATTTAGTATAGATACATTTTCATTGCATTGCTTTGTTTTATTTTTGGACCTTTTTGCTTTGGTTTTCCTGGCCACGCTTTGCTTTTCCTGGCCATGCTTTTTCAGGCCATGCTTTCCTTTGTTTTGCTTTGCTTCGTATTCCTGCCACGACTTTGCTTTCCCTTCTCTGCTCTGCTTTGCTTTTCCTACCCCTGTTGTGCTTTGTCTCGCCTCAAACTGCTTTCGTTACTTTGCTCTACGTTTCCTGGCACTGCTGGGACTTTCCTTGTACGAGTTTGCACTGCTTCGCTTTGCCTTGCTCTGCGTTGCCTTTCCTGGCCATGCTTTTTCGGGCCACGCTTTCCTTTGTTTTGCTTTGCTTCGTATTCCTGGCACCTCTTGGTTTTACTTTCTCTGCTCTGCTTTGCTTTTCCTACCCCTGCAGTGCTTTGCCTCGCCTCAAACTGCTTTCCTTACTTCGCTCTACGTTTCCTGGCACTGCTGGGACTTTCCTTGTACGAGTTTGCACTGCTTTGCTTTGCCTTGCTCTGCTTTGCCTCCACTGGCCATGTTTTCTTTTGCTTTTTCAGGCCACGCTTTCCTTTGTCTTGCTTCGCTTCGCTTTGTATTCCTGGCACCTCTAGGTTTTACTTTCTCTGCTCTGCTTTGCCTTGCCTCCAACTGCTTTCGTTACTTTGCTCTACCTTTCCTGGCCCTGCTGGGACTTTCCTTGTACGAGTTTGCACTGCTTTGCTTTGCCTTGCTCTGCTTTGCCTTTCCTGGCCGTGCTTTTTCAGGCCATGCTTTCCTTTGTTTTGCTTTGCTTCGTATTCCTGCCACGACTTTGCTTTACCTTCTCGGCTCTGCTTTTCTTTTCCTACCCCTGTTGTGCTTTGTCTCGCCTCAAACTGCTTTCTTTCTTTTGCTCTACATTTCCTGGCCCTGCTTTGCTTTTCCTTGTGCTACTTTCCTTTGCTCTGCTCTGCCTTGCACCGCTTTGCCTTTCCTGGACACGCTTTTCTTTGCTTTTCCTGGCCCTGCTTTGCTTGGTCTTTTTTTTGCGTTTTTTTGTTTTGTTTGTTTGTTTGTTTGTTTGTTTTATTTTAGTATAGATACATTTTCATTGCATTGCTTTGTTTTATTTTTGGACCTTTTTGCTTTGGTTTTCCTGGCCACGCTTTGCTTTTCCTGGCCATGCTTTTTCAGGCCATGCTTTCCTTTGTTTTGCTTTGCTTCGTATTCCTGCCACGACTTTGCTTTACTTTCTCTGCTCTGCTTTGCTTTTCCTACCCCTGTTGTGCTTTGTCTCGCCTCAAACTGCTTTCTTTACTTTGCTCTACGTTTCCTGGCCCTGCTGGGACTTTCCTTGTACAAGTTTGCACTGCTTTGCTTTGCCTTGCTCGGCTTTCCTCTTCATTTCTCTGCTCTCCTGTGCTGCGCTAGGCTTCCTTTGCAGACCGTCCCGACGATTTTGCCGATGAGGCGATCGGTATATTTCGGAACGCATAAACCCTCAGACACACAGCTGGGCCTCCCCGCAGCCCGGACACTGTCCCCTCGCAACTCGAGGGTGGGGGCAGCAGGCCCGGCCACCCGACATGGTCAGTTCTGTGGCCCCAGCCGTGTGGCCTGCCGCTAGGCGGTCCCCACTGCTATTCGTCTGGGGACGGTGTTGGGTGAGGTTTTGAACGACGATCAGTAACTACATGATTCCCACAACTACATTGGATGGAAGGCAACAATCAATAAATAAATAAATAAATAAAGATAAAACCAGGTAAAGCAAGACATGGTTCTTGCCCACTGTCACGGCGGACTATGAGGTGTCAGGGAGGCCGGGGAGCGGGCGAGCAGGGTACAGCCACCGTCCGAGTCTGGCCGCCAGCTCTACCCGGCATGAGGGCCCTGCGGTCTTTGCCCCGCAGACACTGGGAACCGGCAGGAGGGCTGGCCGCCAGCTCCTTACATTTGCTTCGCTTCTCTTTGTTTTTCCTTGCTCTGCTTTGCTTTGCTCTGCTCTTCCGGGCACACTTTTGCTTTTCCTTCTCTACTTTGCTCTGCTTTTCTTGCCCCTGCTTTGCTTTGCTTTGCCTCAGATTGCTTTGCTTTGCTTTGTTTGCTCTGTCTTTCCTGGCACTGCTTTGCTTTTCCTTGTGCTACTTCGCTTTGCTTTGCTCTGCCTTGCACTGCTTTGCCTTTCCTGGACACGCTTTACTTTGCTTTTCCTGGCCCTGCTTTGCTTGGTTTTTTTTTTGCCTTTTTTTTTTTTTTTTTTTTTTTTTTTTTTTTTACTTTAGATATATATTCATTGCATTGCTTTGTTTTATTTCTGGACCTTTTTACTTTGGTTTTCCTGGCCGCGCTTTGCTTTTCCTGACCATGCTTTTTCAGGCCATGCTTTCCTTTGTTTTGCTTCGCTTTGTATTCCTGCCACGGCTTTGCTTTACCTTCTCTGCTCTGCTTTGCTTTTCGTACCCCTGCTGTGCTTAGCCTCGCCTCAAACTGCTTTCTTTACTTTGCTCTACGTTTCCTGGCACTGCTGGGACTTTCCTTGTACGAGTTTGCACTGCTTTGCTTTGCCTTGCTCTGCGTTGCCTTTCCTGGCCGTGCTTTTTCCGGCCACACTTTCCTTTGTTTTGCTTTGCTTTTTATTCCAGGCACCTCTTGGTTTTACTTTCTCTGCTCTGCTCTGCTTTTCCTACCCCTGCTGTGCTTTGCCTTGCCTCCTCAAACTGCTTTCTTTCTTTTGCTCTACATTTCCTGGCACTGCTTTGCTTTTCCTTGTGCTACTTTCCTTTGCTTTGCTCTGCCTTGCACTGCTTTGCCTTTCCTGGACACGCTTTACTTTGCTTTTCCTGGCCATGCTTTGCTTGTTTTTTTTTTTTGCCTTTTTTTTTTTTTTTTTTTTTTTTTTTTTACTTTAGATATATATTCATTTCATTGCTTTGTTTTATTTCTGGACCTTTTTACTTTGGTTTTCCTGGCCGCGCTTTGCTTTTCCTGACCCTGCATTTTCGGGCCATGCTTTCCTTTGTCTTGCTTCGCTTTGTATTCCTGGCACCTCTTGGTTTTACCTTCTCTGCTCTGCTTTGCTTTTCCTACCCCTGCTGTGCTTTGCCTTGCCTCAAACTGCTTTCTTTACTTTGCTCTACGTTTCCTGGCCCTGCTGGGACTTTCCTTGTACGAGTTTGCACTGCTTTGCTTTGCCTTGCTCTGCTTTGCCTTTCCTGGCCATGCTTTTTCAGGCCACGCTTTCCTTTGTCTTACTTTGCTTCGTATTCCTGGCACCTCTAGGTTTTACTTTCTCTGCTCTGCTTTGCTTTTCCTACCCCTGCTGTGCTTTGCCTCGCCTCAAACTGCATTCTTTACTTTGCTCTACGTTTCCTGGCCCTGCTGGGACTTTCCTTGTACAAGTTTGCACTGCTTTGCTTTGCCTTGCTCTGCGTTGCCTTTCCTGACCATGCTTTTTCAGGCCATGCTTTCCCTTGTCTTGCTTCGCTTTGTTTTCCTGCCACGGCTTTGCTTTACCTTCTCTGCTGTGCTTTGCTTTTCCTACCCCTGCTGTGCTTTGCCTCGCCTCAAACTGCTCTCTTTACTCTGCTCTACGTTTCCTGGCACTGCTGGGACTTTCCTTGTACCAGTTTGCACTGCTTTGCTTTGCGTTGCTCGGCTTTCCTCTTCATTTCTCTGCTCTCCTGTGCTGCGTTAGGCTTCCTTTGCAGACCGTCCCGACGATTTTGCCGATGAGGCTATCGGTATATTTCGGAACGCATAAACCCTCAGACACACAGCTGGGCCTCCCCGCAGCCCGGACACTGTCCCCTCGCAACTCGAGGGTGGGGGCAGCAGGCCCGGCCACCCGACATGGTCAGTTCTCTGGCCCCAGCCGTGTGGCCTGCCGCTAGGCGGGCCCCACTGCTATTCGTCTGGGGACGGTGTTGGGTGAGGTTTTGAACGACGATCAGTAAATACATGATTCCCACAACTACAGTGGATGGAAGGCAACAATCAATAAATAAATAAATAAATGCAGGGGGAAAAAAAAAATAAATAAATAAAATCAGGTAAAGCAAGACATGGTTCTTGCCCGCTGTCACGGCGGACTATGAGGGTTCAGGGAGGCCGGGGAGCGGGCGAGCAGGGTACAGCCACCGTCCGAGTCTGGCCGCCAGCTCTACCCGGCATGAGGGCCCTGCGGTCTTTGCCCCGCAGACACTGGGAACCGGCAGGAGGGCTTGCCGCCAGCTCCTTACATTTGCTTCGCTTCTCTTTCTTTTTCCTTGCTCTGCTTTGCTTTGCTCTGCTCTTCCGGGCACACTTTTGGTTTTCCTTCTCTCCTTTCCTCTGCTGTTCCTGCCCCTGCTTTGCTTTGCTTTGCCTCAGATTGCTTTGCTTTGATTCGTTTGCTTTGTCTTTCCTGGCAATGCTTTGCTTTTCCTCGTGCTACTTTGCTTCGCTTTCCTTTGCCTTGCTCTGCTTTTCTGGCCGTGCTTTGTTTGGTTTTGCTTTACTTTGCCTTCCCTCTTTGACACTGTTTTAGTTTTCCTCGTGCTGCCTTGCTTTCCCTTTCTCTGCTTTGCCTTCCCTGCGCATGCTTTCTTTTGCTTTTTCAGGCCACGCTTTCCTTTATTTAGCTTTGCTTTGTATTCCTGGCACTGCTTCTCTTTTCCTTCTCTACGTTGCTTTGTTTTCCTACCCCCGCTGTGCTTCGCCTTGCCTCAATTTCTTTCTTTCCTTTGCTCTACCTTTCCTGGCCCTGCTTTGTTTTTGCTTGTGCTACTTTGCTCTGCTTTGCTTTGCCTTACTGTCATTTGCCTTTCCTGGCCATGCTTTGCTTTGCTTTTCTTACCCCTGCTTTTCTTTCCTTTTCTGGCCCTGCTTTCTTTTACTTTGCTTCACTTTGCCTTGAATTCCAGACAGTGCTTTGCTTTGTCTTGTGCTGCTTTGCTTTGTTTTGCATTGCTGTGCTTTGCATTCCCTGGCCCTCATTTTTGTTTTTCTTCCCCCTCCCCCCCCCCCCCCAACCCCCCCCCCACCGCCCCCCCCCGCCATGCTTTCCTTTGTTTTGCTTTGCTTTGTGTTCCTGGCTCTGCTATGCATTTCTTTGTGCTGTTTTGCTCTGCTTTGCTTTGCCTTGCTCTGCTTTGCCTTTCCTGGCCATGCTTTGCTTTGCTTTTTCTGGCCCTACTTTGCTTTGGTTTTTTTGTTTGCTCGGTTGTTTTTTTTTTACCCTTTTTCCTTTGTTTTCTCTGGCCGTGCTTTGCTTTTCCTTATGCCACTTTCTTTTCCCTAGCGGGGCTTTGCTTTGCCTTGCTCTGCTTTCCTCCGCATTGCTCTGCTCTGCTCTGCTTTGCTGCTCTAGGCTTCTTTTGCAGACCGTCCCACCGATTTTGCCGACGAGTCGATCGGTGTATTTAGAAACACGTAAACCCTCAGACGCACACCTTGACCTCCCCCCACCTCGGCGACTGTCCCCTCGGAACTGGCGGACGAGGGGACAGGGATCTGACCACCGGGCCGGGTCTATTCTGTGGCCCCCGCTGTCCGGCGAGCCGCCAGGTGGGCCCCGTTGCTATTCGTCTGGGGAGGGTGGGGGTTGCGAACGACGCTAAGTAACTACGTGATTCCTAAAAGTAAAGGGGGAAACAGACAACGATTATTATTATTATTGCTACTACTGTTTTTATTATGTTTTCGTTATATATATATTTACTCTTATTTAGTACTTTCTTTTGTAATAACTCTTAAGTAGTATATATAATATTATATATCTATGGATCGTTTATGTAACGATAAAAAGCTAAAGCAAACCGGCCGGGCAGCCAGCCACACCGAGTCGCACAGGTGGCGAGCTGCTCGTGACCGAGCGGGAGCCTCTTATGTCAGAGCGGCCGGCGGCCGGAAGCAACCGGGGGCCGCTGCCACACCCTCGCCTTCTTGAACGCCCGCCTCCCCGTAACCCGGCAACGGGCCCCTCCCTATTCGTCTGGGGCGGGTGGGGGGTGCGATTTCGAACGACACTAAGGAACTACACGTTTCGTATTCACAGCACTGTTTTTCTTTGCTTTGCTTTTCCTGGCCCTGCTTTGCTTTGCTTTGCATTCGTGGCACCGCTTTGTTTTTCCCGGCCCTGTTTTGCTTTGTTTTTACTGACCCCGATTCGTTTTGCTTTTCTTGGCCCTGCTTGACTTTTCTTTGCCCGATAAGGCTTTCTTTTTCCTCGCAGGGTTTGCTTTGCTTTGCCTTGCTCTGCTTTGCCTTCCCTGGCCCTGCTACGTTTTGCTTCTTCCGGCCACGCTTTCCTTTGCTTAGCTTTGCTTCGTATTCCTGGCGCCGCTTTGCTTTTTCTTCTCTGCTTTGCTTTGCTTCTCCTACCCCTGCTGTGCTTCGCCTCGCCTCAAAGTCCTTTGCTTTGCCTTTCCTGGCCCTGCTTTGCTTTTCCTCGTGCTACTTTGCTTTGCCTTGGTCTGCTTTGCTTTTCCTTGCCGTGCTTTGTTTTGTTTTGCTCTGCTTTGTATTCACCGCATCGCCTTGCTTTCCTTGGCCCTGCATTTTTTTTTTATTTTTTTTTTCTCTGTCCCTCTTTGTTTAGCTTTCCCTGGACCTGCTTTGCTTTGCTTTGCGTTCGCGGCACCTCTTTTCTTTTCCTGGACCTCCTTTGCTTGGGTTTTTCTCGCCCTTCTTTGTTTTGCTTTTCCCGGCCCTGCCTTGCTTTGTTTGGCTTTATTTCGTATTCATGACGCCGCTTTTCTTTTCCTGGAACTCCTTTGCTTGGGTTTTTCTCGCCCTTCTTTGTTTTGATTTCCTGGCCCTGCTTTGCTTTGTTTTTACTGACCCCGATTCCTTTTGCTTTTCTTGGCCCTGCTTGACTTTTCTTTGCCCGATAAGGCTTTCTTTTTCCTCGCAGGGTTTGCTTTGCTTTGCCTTGCTCTGCTTCGCCTCGCCTCAAAGTCCTTTGCTTTGCCTTTCCTGGCCCTGCTTTGCTTTTCCTTGTGCTACTTTGCTCTGCTTTGCTTTGCCTTACTGTCATTTGCCTTTCCTGGCCATGCTTTGCTTTGCTTTTCTTACCCCTGCTTTTCTTTCCTTTTCTGGCCCTGCTTTGTTTTACTTTGCTTCACTTTGCCTTGAATTCCAGACAGTGCTTTGCTTTGTCTTGTGCTGCTTTGCTTTGTTTCGCATTGCTGTGCTTTGCATTCCCTGGCCCTCTTTTTTTTTTTTCTTTCTTCGCCCCCCCCCCCTTATCCCCCCGCCCCCCCCCCCCCCCCCCCCCCGGCCATGCCTTCCTTTGTTTTGCTTTGCTTTGTGTTCCTGGCTCTGCTATGCATTTCTTTGTGCTGCTTTGCTCTGCTTTGCTTTGCCTTGCTCTGCATTCCCTGGCCCTCATTTTTTTTTTTTTTCTCCCCCCCCCACCCCGGCCATGCCTTCCTTTGTTTGCTTTGCTTTGTGTTCCTGGCTCTGCTATGTATTTCTTTGTGCTGCTTTGCTCTGCTTTGCCTTTCCTGGCCATGCTTTGCTTTGCTTTTTCTGGCCCTACTTTGCTTTGTTTTTTTTGTTTGTTTGTTTGTTTTTTGCTTTTTGGTTTTTTTTTTTTTTACCCTTTTTCCTTTGTTTTTTCTGGCCGTGCTTTGCTTTTCCTTATGCCACTTTCTTTTCCCTAGCGGGGCTTTGCTTTGCCTTGCTCTGCTTTCCTCCGCATTGCTCTGCTCTGCTCTGCTTTGCTGCTCTAGGCTTCTTTTGCAGACCGTCCCACCGATTTTGCCGACGAGTCGATCGGTGTATTTAGAAACACGTAAACCCTCAGACGCACACCTTGACCTCCCCCCACCTCGGCGACTGTCCCCTCGGAACTGGCGGACGAGGGTGTTAGCGTAGCAACCACATAACCACCAAGTGATTATATGAAGGTGCTTTATTCAGCGCTGGAAGCCGGGGCAGGTGCCCAAATCTGGCTTCAAGTCCCGTTACTTCCCAGCCGTTATTTATACATACAATATTGCGTCAGGTATACATATTCATTACAGGTTGCAACATCAGCCTCGCTTTTCATTCTAATTAGCTCCCCTCCCCTTTGCACATGCGTGGCGCACTCTGGTGGTCGTCCAGGTGGTCGTCCAGATGAAGTAAGGAGTCTTCCTCTCCGCTGAACTCTTTCACCTTTCTCACTCGACGCATGCTCCCTCCGCTCCTTGGTTCTGCTTCAACTCATTTCATCATCTCCAGGCCCTTATCCAAGGTCAGGTTGTACCTGTTCCCTCCCAGGGTTCCCCTTCAACGATTCCTTTAAATGTTCAGTGTACTCCCTAGGTTTCCAGTATACATAGATTACTTGATAATGTAAGTACATTTAATAATATTTAATTATACCGTATGATCCATCACCTGAGAAACATTAATAGAACATCCATTCGATTCTCCCCAACACTAACATTTCCCCCCTTTGAAAATACTTCACTCATACCAAGAGCAAGTATTTTCATTACTATTAGGTTGAATCAGGTTAGTAGAGGTTAGTGAGTATAACTTGATATAGAGATTAGTAAGTATAATCTTAACGCATCTTCGTTAGTCTACTATCTTATTGATTCCTCTATGCCTGCTTGTTAACGCTAGTACTATAGGATGGGGGTGGAGTAAGTGGGATAGGGTGTTCTGGGTGATTCCCAGTAACCTACTAACCTCCTTAACCACATTGGCAATGAAATGTGGTCCCCTGTCTGAAGAAATACCCAATGGTACACCAAATCTAGGGATTATTTCCTGTAGTAACCATTTTACCGTTTCCTTTGCTTGGTTGGTGCGACAGGCAAGGGCCTCCGGCCATCCTGAAAAAGTATCAACCCCTACCAATAGGTATTTATAACCTCTTGCTTTAGGCAGTTCCACGAAATCTATTTGCCAGTAATCTCCAGGCTCTATTCCAGCTCTAATTCTCCCCATCTCAGCATGTTTCCTTGCTACCGGGTTATTCTTTAAGCAAAGCTCACATTTTGACATTACTGACTTTGCCATTGTTAACATGTGTACCGAGATGACACCTCGTTTCAAATAGGTCACCATTGCTTCTGCACCCCAGTGACATTCATTATGTTATATTTGTAAGATTTCTCGCATTACTATAGGAGGCACTATAAGTTGTCCTGTCGCAGTCACATACCATCCGTCAGGATTCTTCTGGGCCTTCATCAAATTTGCAAGTCTCTCGTCTTCTGCTGAATACTTTGGGTCTTTAGGTAATTTAAAACAAGAGAGGCCTACCTTCGATGGAATTAGAGCCATTGCTTTCCATACTTCACGCGCAACCTTCCGGGCCGTCAAATCTGCCAATCTGTTACCTTCTGCAATCTCTGACATCCCTCCTTGATGGGCTTTACAATGCATTATGGCCACCTGTTGGGGTTTCTGTACAGCTGTTATTAATTTCAATATTTCTTCCTGATATTTTATATTAGTCCCTTGTGAGGATAGCATTCCCCTTTCTTTCCATAATGCCCCATGTACGTGGACTACCCCGAATGCATATTTTGAATCTGTCCAAATATTCACATTCTTACCCTCGCTTAGTTCCAGGGCTCGTGTCAGGGCAACTATTTCTGCTCGTTGGGCTGAAGTCCCCGGAGGTAGGGAATTTGCCTCAATCACTACCTTTGATGTTGTTACCGCGTATCCTGCATAACGAGTCCCATTTTCCACAAAGCTGCTTCCATCCGTGAAAAGTTCCCAATCCGGTCTCTCCAGAGGCTGATCTTTTAAGTCTGTTCTGCTGGCATAGGTATGTTCGATGATCTCCACGCAATCATGACTGAGGTCTCCTTCCTCCGCAGTTGTTCCTAGAAACACTGCTGGGTTCAATAGGTTAGTAGTTCTTAAGATTCATTCGGCTGGGCGATAGCCAATGGCCCCCCTTTTGCCTGTATTAAAAGGACTGTGGCTGCCACGGCCCTTAAACACGAGGGCCATCCGGCGCTTACCGCATCCAATTGTTTAGAAAAATACCCCACAGGTCTTTTCCAGCTCCCAAGTCGCTGGGTCAGTACTCCTAATGCCAATCGTTGTCTCTCATGCACAAACAGCTGAAAGTCCTTTGATAAGTCCGGCAAGCCCAAGGCAGGCGCCTTCATCAGGGCTTCTTTTAATTTCTTAAAGGCCTCTTGTTGTGGCTTTCCCCAGGTAAATGTACAGGCCTTTTGGGTTTCATAGAGGGGCTTTGCTATGAGTCCATAGTCCATTACCCACAGTCTACACCACCCGGCCATACCTAAGAAAGCCCGTAGTTCGTGCAGATTTCGCGGCTCGGGGATTTCACAAATAGCTTGTATTCGGTTAACTCCCAATTTTCTTTGTCCTTGAGAAATTTCACATCCCAAATAAATTACTGTTGTGCACGCGATTTGTGCCTTTTGTTTAGAAACCTTGTACCCATTTAGTCCCAATTGATTCAAAATATCAATAGTTACCTGAATACATTCTGACTCTCCTTCGGTAGCTATTAATATATCGTCCGCATATTGTAGCAGCAAGTATCGGTCCTTTGGTACCTGAATCTGTTCTTGGTTAATCCAGTCTTCTATTTCTTTAGCTAGTTGACCGCCGAAGAGGGTCGGGCTATTCTTGAATCCTTGAGGCAACCTTGTCCAGGTTAGTTGCATCTTTCATCCGTTCCGTGGATTTTCCCATTCAAAAGCAAAAAGCTTTCTACTTTCCTTGTCAATGGGTATGCAGAAGAAGGCGTCTTTTAAATCAATTACAGTAAACCACTTATATTTTCCTTTTACAGATGTTAACAATGTATAAGGATTAGCCACCACTGGGTGAATATCTTTTGTTATTTCGTTTATTGCCCTAAGGTCCTGCACTAGCCTGTATTCCCCATTAGGTTTCTTTACTGGGAAAATTGGGGTATTATATTCAGATTTGCATTCCTCCAGAATGTGGTAGCTAAGAAATTTATCTATAATCTTTACTATCCCTAGCCTAGCTTCTAGCTTCAACGGGTACTGTTTAATCCGTACCGGTCGGGCCCCTTCCTTAAGTTCAATTTTTACTGGCTGGGCTACTTTTGATTTTCCAGGCACGTCCGTTTCCCAAATTGCAGGCATTACTGCATTTTCTACCTCTTTTGGGATATGAGGAACAGCCTTCTCTTTAATCATTAATATTTGTCCCACTTTTGATTCCGGGATTCTCATAATCAATTCTCCATCTTCAAACATTATAGTTTAGTTAGCAAATCCCGTCCCAAAAGAGGAATAGGGCATTCTGGTACATATAAAAATTCATGCGTAATTTCTTTACCTCCAAACTGTAAATCAAGGGGTTGTAAGAACGGCCGTATTTCCTCCTTCCCGGTGGCACCTACAATAGTAGTTTTCCTTTCCCCTATCTTACCACTTAATCTATTGAGTACTGAATATGTGGCCCCTGTATCAATTAAAATTTTACTTCCTTATTTCCTATTTGAATTTTTACCAAGGGCTCTTTAGTTTCTTTCAATCTCTCTAAAAGGCGGAAGGTGATTCCGCTTTTTCTTGCCTGACATTATACAATTTTGACCAATTTATGGTCCGGGGCATGGCATTCTGTACCCCGATTTGTACCCAATCTTGATATCTCTCCAGCCTCCTTATTCCATCCCCTGTGTTATAATCCCATTGGGGATCCTCGGTGGGGAAGTTTTGATCTAGATTTCCAAGCACTAATCCATTACGTATATCTTCTCGGGCTCTCTCTCTGGCTGCCCGTAATACCATGTCCTTTTCTGTTGAATCCATCAAAGTATCCAGGATCACCTGGAGATCATCCCAATCGGGATTTTGGGTTTTAATTATCATTTTCATTATCCTAGCTACTTTATCTGGGTTTTCCCTGTAGGTGCCGGCTGCTTGCTTCCATATCATTAAATCCCCAGCTGAAAAAAAAAGGCACCTTGACATATACCGGTCCTTCTGTCCCCACTCCTTGCCTGAGGGGAGCGATTATTTTCCCTCCCTGTTCATTTATAGTTTCTCCTGCCCTTCGCTGTTGCCGGGTCCTATGTGACACGGGGAGACTAAAATCGGGGATTCTCCATCACTACTGCTATCTTCCTTTTCTCTTTTCCCTCCCTGTCCTGGCTCTTCCGGCGGAGCCAACGGCGCAACTTCCAGATCAATATTTCCATTATTATATTATTATATTATATTATTATATTATTATATACATTATTATATTATTATATTATATTATTTCCCATAATACTTATTATTCTCTATTGCCTGATGCTGTATACAGCGTCCCTCCTTAGTACATGCACAACAACGTTCCTCAGTTTAAACTTCAAGCACCATTATTCCACAAGCATGCTGCCATTCAGGCTTTCGGCGCAAATAAAAGAATAATTCCACATACGGCAGTTCATCATATTTTCCTTCCCACTTACAAAATAGCATTAATTGTAAAATTGTATTATATTGCAATGTTCCATTCTCAGGCCAAGTTTCTTGGTCCTCTAGTTTATACTGTGGCCACCAAATATTACAATAATCAATCAGCTTTCCTTTCCGCATTTCTTGACCAAAACCTCCCTCTTTCCAGTGTGCTAGCAAACACCCCAGCGGGGATGTCCGCGGGATAGGTACATCTTTTCCCAAAATTTCTTTAATCTTTTTCATTTTGAGCTTATAATACGGACCCAAAAGCTGCCGGAGCAGCAACACACTCTCCCGGAAGCTGCCGAAGCAGCAACACACTCTCCCGAAAGCTGCTGGAGCAACAACACACTCTCCCGAAAGCTACCGGAGCAACAACACACTTTCCCGAAAGCTGCAGCAACACACTCTCCCGAAAGCTGCTGGAGCAACAACACACTCTCCCGAAAGCTGCAGCAACACACTCTCCCGAAAGCTGCTGGAGCAACAACACACTCTCTCGAAAGCTGCCGGAGCAGCAACACACTCTCTCGAAAGCTGCCGGAGCAGCAACACACTCTCTCGAAAGCTGCAGGAGCAGCAACACACTCTCTCGAAAGCTGCCGGAGCAGCAACACACTCTCCCGAAAGCTGCCGGAGCAGCAACAGCACACTTTCCCGAAAGCTACCGGGGCAACAACACACTTTCCCGAAAGCTGCAGCAACACACTCTCCCGAAAGCTGCTGGAGCAACAACACACTCTCCCGAAAGCTGCAGCAACACACTCTCCCGAAAGCTGCTGGAGCATCAACACACTCTCCCGAAAGCTGCAGCAACACACTCTCCCGAAAGCTGCTGGAGCAACAACACACTCTCCCGAAAGCTGCAGCAACACACTCTCTCAAAAGCTGCCGGAGCAGCAACAGCACACTTTCCAGAAGCTGCCGGAGCAGCAGTGTGCTTTCCCAAAAGCTGCCGGAGCAGCAGCGTGCTTTTCGCTAAAAAGCTGCCGGAGCAGCAGCAGCACGCTTTCTACATACCAATAATACCTGGTGCTGACCCTTCAGCACAAACCAATACAGTTACCAATGCCGAACCTGCAGAGCTTTCGCTCTGTCTAACGGACGGCGCCTAGGCTTACCCCGGGAGCTCCCTGCCCAACCGAGCGTGGCTTTCGCCGCGTCTGACCGGCAGGCTTTCCCAACCAAATCGGTACCGAATACCCAAAGTTGAAAGCACCTTTGCTTACCACTCCAGTGGTACGTCGTGAGCAGCGGAGGTCGGTCGTGGTCGACTGCTCCCCGAGAATCCCTCGGTGCCGGCTGGAGCGAAACCGAGACACGATCCGCCTCAGCAGTGCCCACGCTGTCCCATCTGGGTCGCCAAAATGTTAGCGTAGCAACCACATAACCACCAAGTGATTATATGAAGGTGCTTTATTCAGCGCTGGAAGCCGGGGCAGGTGCCCAAATCTGGCTTCAAGTCCCGTTACTTCCCAGCCGTTATTTATACATACAATATTGCGTCAGGTATACATATTCATTACAGGTTGCAACATCAGCCTCGCTTTTCATTCTAATTAGCTCCCCTCCCCTTTGCACATGCGTGGCGCACTCTGGTGGTCGTCCAGGTGGTCGTCCAGATGAAGTAAGGAGTCTTCCTCTCCGCTGAACTCTTTCACCTTTCTCACTCGACGCATGCTCCCTCCGCTCCTTGGTTCTGCTTCAACTCATTTCATCATCTCCAGGCCCTTATCCAAGGTCAGGTTGTACCTGTTCCCTCCCAGGGTTCCCCTTCAACGATTCCTTTAAATGTTCAGTGTACTCCCTAGGTTTCCAGTATACATAGATTACTTGATAATGTAAGTACATTTAATAATATTTAATTATACCGTATGATCCATCACCTGAGAAACATTAATAGAACATCCATTCGATTCTCCCCAACACTAACAAGGGGACAGGGATCTGGCCACCGGGCCGGGTCTATTCTGTGGCCCCCGCTGTCCGGCGAGCCGCCAGGTGGGCCCCGTTGCTATTCGTCTGGGGAGGGTGGGGGTTGCGAACGACGCTAAGTAACTACTCGATTCGTAAAAGTAAAGGGGGAAACTGACAACGATTATTATTACTACTACTCTTTTTATTATGTTTTCGTTATATATATATTTACTCTTATTTAGTACTTTCTTTTGTAATAACTTTTAAGTAGTATACGTAATATTAAATATCTATCGATCGTTTATATAACGATAAAAAGCTAAAGCAAACCGGCCGGGCAGCCAGCCACACCGAGTCGCACAGGTGGCGAGCTGCTCGTGACCGAGCGGGAGCCTCTTATGTCAGAGCGGCCGGCGGCCGGAAGCAACCGGGGGCCGCTGCCACACCCTCGCCTTCTTGAACGCCCGCCTCCCCGTTACCCGGCAACGGGCCCCTCCCTATTCGTCTGGGGCGGGTGGGGGGTGCGATTTCGGACGACACTAAGGAACTACACGTTTCGTATTCACAGCACTGTTTTTCTTTGCTTTGCTTTTCCTGGCCCTGCTTTGCTTTGCTTTGCATTCGTGGCACCGCTTTGTTTTTCCCGGCCCTGTTTTGCTTTGTTTTTACTGACCCCGATTCCTTTTGCTTTTCCTGGCCCTGCCTGACTTTTCTTTGCCCGATAAGGCTTTCTTTTTCCTCGCAGGGTTTGCTTTGCTTTGCCTTGCTCTGCTTTGCCTTCCCTGGCCCTGCTACGTTTTGCTTCTTCCGGCCACGCTTTCCTTTGCTTAGCTTTGCTTCGTATTCCTGGCGCCGCTTTGCTTTTTCTTCTCTGCTTTGCTTTGCTTCTCCTACCCCTGCTGTGCTTCGCCTCGCCTCAAAGTCCTTTGCTTTGCCTTTCCTGGCCCTGCTTTGCTTTTCCTCACGCTACTTTGCTTTGCCTTGGTCTGCTTTGCTTTTCCTTGCCGTGCTTTGTTTTGTTTTGCTCTGCTTTGTATTCACCGCATCGCCTTGCTTTCCTTGGTCCTGCATTTTTTTTTTTTTTTTTTTTCTCTGTCCCTCTTTGTTTAGCTTTCCCTGGACCTGCTTTGCTTTGCTTTGCGTTCGCGGCACCTCTTTGCTTTTCGCGGACCTCCTTTGCTTGGGTTTTTCTCGCCCTTCTTTGTTTTGCTTTTCCCGGCCCTGCCTTGCTTTGTTTGGCTTTATTTCGTATTCATGACGCCTCTTTTCTTTTCCTGGACCTCCTTTGCTTGGGTTTTTCTCGCCCTTCTTTGTTTTGCTTTTCCTGGCCCTGCTTTGCTCTGTTTGGCTTTACTTTGTGTTCAGGACGCCGCTTTTCTTTTCCTGGACCTCCTTTGCTTTGGTTTCTCTCGCCCCCTGCTTCGTTTTGCTTTTCCTGGCCCTCCTTGACTTTGCTTTTCTTCGTTCCGCTTTCTTTCCCCTAGCGGGGCTTTGCTCTGTCTCGCTCCGCTTTCCTCTGCAACGCTCTGCTCTGCTTTGCTGCGCTAGGCTTCCTTTGCGGACCGTCCCGCCGATTTTGCCGACGAGTCGATCGGTGTGTATTTACGAACGCATAAACCCTCGGACGACGCGCACCTTGGCCTCCCCGTAGCCCGGTGACTGTCCCCTCGGAACCGGAGGGTGGGGGCAGGAGGGCTGGCCACCCGGCACCGTCTGTTCCGCATTCCCCGCCGCTCTCTGGCGAGCGCGAGCCTCCAGGTGGGTCCCGCTGCTGCTATTCGGCTGGGAACGGTGTCGGGTGAGGTTTTCGAGGACGCTAAGCGACATCACGCGATTCCCCAAAGGACAAAAACTACCGCTTTGCTTTTCCCCTGTGCTGCTTTGCTTTGTTTTGCCTTGCTCTGCTTTGTCTTCCCTGGCCCTGTTTTGCTTTGCTTCTCCTGGCCCTTCTTTGCTTTGCTTCCCTTTGTCGCGCTTTGCTTCGCTTCGCTTCGCTTTGCTTTGTCTTCCCTGGCCCTGTTTTGCTTTGCTTCTCCTGGCCCTTCTTTGCTTTGCTTCCCTTTGTCGCGCTTTGCTTCGCTTAGCTTCGCTTTGCTTTCCTTTTCCTCGCTTTGCTTTTCCTCGCTCTTCTCCGCTTTGCTTTCCCTGCGCTTGCTTCCATTTGCTTTCCTTAGCGCTGCTTATTTTGATTCGGTTTGTATCGCCGGCACCCATTTCCTTTGCTTTGCAGTCTTTGCTCTTCCTACTCTGCTTTGCTTTTCCTGGCGCTGTTTTTTCCTTTGCCGTTCCCTAGGCCTGATTTGCCACAAGGTTTTTCCTCGTAGAGCTTTGGTTTGTTTTTTTTTTTGCCTCGCTTTGCACCGCTCTGCTCCGCTTCGCCGTGCTAGCTAGCCCTTCTTTTGCGGACCGTCCCACCGATTTTGCCGATCGATGCGTTTACGCACACGTGAACGCTAGGTCACCTAATTTGGCCTCCCCGCAGCCCGCCAACCGTGCCTTTGGAGCTGGCGGGTGGGGGCGTGGGGGTCGGCCACCCAGCCGAGTCTATTCCACGACCCCTGCCGCCTGGCGAGCCGCCAGGTGAGCTCCACTGCTGTTCGCCTGGGGGGGGGGGGGGGGGGGGGCGAGGTTTCGAAAGACGGTAAGTAATTCCTAAAGCCGCAGCGGAAAACAGGCAACATTAAGAATAATAATAATTATGACTATTATTATTATTATTATTATTATTATTATTATTATTAAATAATGGTGAAAATAATAATAATAATGATAATAATAATAAAATAATAATAAGTAATAATGAGTAATAATAATAATAAATAATAATAATAATAAAATAATAAAAAATAACAACAACAACAACAACAATAATAATATTTATTTTCAAAAACAGCTAAAGCAATCCGGCCAGGCAAGGTCGAGGTCGCGAACGCGCGCCTCGCTCCGAGGGGGGCCGACAGGTCTACCCGCGCCCGCCCCCCCCCCCCCCGCGTGGTTAGGGAGGCCAGGTCTACCCGCCGCCCGGAACCGATCGGGCGCGCACGCCCTGCGAGACGCGGACGCGCGCCTCGCTCCGAGGGGGCCGACAGGTCTACCCGCGCCCCCCCCCCAGCCTCGTTAGGGAGGCCAGGTCTACCCGCCGTCCGGAAAGGACCGAGCGCAAACGGCGTCGAGGAGGTCGCGAACGGGGACCCGCGCCTCGATCCGAGAGGGGCCGCCAGGTCTACCCGCGCCCCCCCCCAGCCTTGTTAGGGAGGCCAGGTCTACCCGCCGCTCGGAAAGGACCGAGCGCGCACACCGTCGAGGAGTTCGCGAACGGGGCCGACGCGCGCCTCGCTCCGAGGGGGCCGACAGGTCTACCCGCGCCCCCCCCCCGCCTCGTTAGGGAGGCCAGGTGTACCCACCGCTCGGAAAGGACCGAGCGCGCACACCGTCGAGGAGTTCGCGAACGGGGCCGACGCGCGCCTCGCTCCGAGGGGGCCGACAGGTCTACCCGCGCCCCCCCCAGCCTCGTTAGGGAGGCCAGGTCTACCCG
>NW_028153878.1:17500-42500 GCF_964211835.1 Anser anser | reverse complement strand
GCCCCTTCGTTCGGCGCCGAGAACGACGGCCCGCGAGCGAGCGGGGCACGCGCCCTAAACGCCGCCGCCGCCGCTCTCGCCCCGAGCGAGGCAGCGCCTCACCTGCGACGGGAAGCGAGCCTGAGAGGAGGCCGCCCGTGCCCGAACACCGGACGCCGCCGCGGCTCCCCCGGGACAGGGGAGCGCGGAAGAGCCGGCCCGCCGGGGGCCCTCTCCGACGCGACCCGAACGGCCTCATCGATCGTAAGAAAAACAGCCAACAGCGTCGCGTGCGGGCGGGTGTGCGGGAGCAACGTCCGCGAGAGGTGCTCGCGCCGACCCGAACATCGGCCCTGGCAAGAGCCGACCCGCCGGGGAGCCTCTCCGACGTGCCCGGGGAACGCCTCGGCGGGCGCTGCGTGCGGGTGAGGTGAGGTGCATCGTCGGCAAGCGGAGGCGCCGCCGCCTCGGCCGTGCCAATCCGCGCCGCCCGGTCCCCCCTTCGCCTTCCGAGCCTCCGGGACCGGTGAAAGCCGCCGGGGACGCCCCCGGACGCTCAGCGTTCGGGCGCCGGCGGACCACCCGCCGCTTTTCTCCACAGCTCTTTCTTTTCCCAGCGACTCGCGCGCGCGAGACCGCTTCTCGCTGCCCGGCGGGGCGGGGGGGGGGGAGGGAGTCGGCAGGCAGCTAAGGTTGACCAGTCGACAGAACCGACCCCCGAGCCCACGCCGCCACCGACGCCGCGCGACCCCTTTTCGTGCGCCGGCTCCCCCAGCCGCAAGTGCTCGCTCAGCACCGCTTCAGGAGCAGAGTCCCCGCTCTCTCCTATAGACGGACACAAAAGTCACCGCCCCCGAAAAGCTCCAAGACCTTTTCAAGAGTCCCGCAGCGAGGCACCCGAGAGCAACCGACTTTTACCTCGACGTAACTGGAGGCAGAAAGAAACAGCGACGCCTACGACACCTTCCGAGCCGTCTCACGACCTACTCATCTACCGCTAGCCCCACGGCACGCCGCCAAGTCCCGTCCGAGTCAGGGTAGACGTGGCCGCCGTTCCCACAGCCCGACCGTCAGCGACCTCCTCCAGGCGGGCAGACGGGGCGCCCTCGGTAGGACACGGGTAGACCAGGCGGCCACAGGGGGACACGGTACACCTCCCGACCGCGGGAGGACACGGGGAGACCCGCCGGCCGGGACCGAACGCCGTCGGTCTGCCTTCCTTCGCTTTTCGCACGGGCCGTTCCGGCCCTTTTCGGAACTTTTCGGGCCTTTTCGGACCTTTCCGGCGCTTTTCGATGCTTTTCGCGTGGACGGACCCACTCGGGAACCGCGCGACCGACCGACAGACGGATGCCTTCGGACTCGCGCGCGCGCGCGCGCGCCCGTCGGTGCCGGGCAGACCCCGACGCCGTTCTCGCGGCCGGCCCCGCTGCAGCGACCCCTACAGGTCGCCACGGGCTATGCAAACATGGCGACCGCGGCCGGGTAGACCTGGCGGCCGCGGGAGGACACGGGTACGTCAGGCGGCCGCGAGGGGGCGCGGGGGGACTCGGTAGACCTGGCGGCCGCAGGAGAACACGGGGAGACTAGGCGGCCACAGGAGGACGCAGTACACGCGGCAACCGCAGGAGGACACCGGCAGACCCGCCGGCCGGGACCGAACGCCGTCGGTCGGTCTGCCTTCCTTCGCTTTTCGTACAGGCCGTTCCGGCCCTTTTCGGACCTTTTCGGGCCTTTTCGCACCTTTCCGGCACTTTTCGGTGCTTTTCGCCTGGGCGGACCCACTCGGGAATCGCTTGACCGACCGACCGACCGACGGACGCCTTTGGACATGCGCGCGCATGCGTCCTTCGGCTTCCGGGTAGACCCGGACGCCGTTCTCGGCCAGGCGTTTGCCTCTGACGTCAGAGCGACGGGCGGCCCGAGGCAACCGGGGGCCGCGGCCGCGAGCTCGCCTTCTCGAACACCCGCCTCCCCGTAGCCCGGCTACCGGCCCCTATTCGCCTGGGGCGGGTTGGGCTGGGGGGGAGCGACTTTGCACCACGCTAAGCAACTACACGTTTCGTTTTCACAGCACTGTTTTGCTTCGATATGCTTCTCCTGCCACTGCTACGCGTTGCTTTTCCTGACCCTGCTTGACTCTGCTTTTCCTGATAAGGCTTTCTTTTCCTTCCGAGGCTTTCCTTCGTCTCGCATTTCTTCCCTTTGCATTGCCGACCGTACCCGGCATGAGGGCCCTGCGGTCTTTGCCCCGCAGACGCCGGGAACCGGCAGGAGGGCTGGCCGCCAGCTCCTTGCATTTGCTTCGCTTCTCTTTCTTTTTCCTTGCTCTGCTTTGCTTTGCTCTGCTCTGCTCTTCCGGGCACACTTTTGCTCTACCTTCTCTACTTTCCTCTGCTGTTCCTGCCCCTGCTTTGCTTTGCTTTGCCTCAGATTGCTTTGCTTTGCTTTGTTTGCTTTGTCTTTCCTGGCAATGTTATGCTTTTCCTCGTGCTACTTCGCTTTGCTTTGCTTTGCTTTGCCTTGCTCTAGTTTGCCTCCACTGGCCATGTTTTCTTTTGCTTTTTCAGGCCACGCTTTCCTTTGTTTTCCTTGGCTTCGTATTCCTGGCGCCTCTTGGTTTTACTTTCTCTGCTCTGCTTTGCTTTTCCTACCCCTGCTGTGCTTTGCCTCGCCTCAAACTGCTTTCTTTACTTTGCTCTACCTTTCCTGGCACTGCTGGGTCTTTCCTTGTACGAGTTTGCACTGCTTTGCTTTGCCTTGCTCTGCTTTGCCTCCACTGGCCGTGTTTTCTTTTGCTTTTTCAGGCCACGCTTTCCTTTGTCTTGCTTCGCTTCGCTTTGTATTCCTGGCACCTCTAGGTTTTACTTTCTCTGCTCTGCTTTGCCTTGCCTCCAACTGCTTTCGTTACTTTGCTCTACCTTTCCTGGCCCTGCTGGGACTTTCCTTGTACGAGTTTGCACTGCTTTGCTTTGCCTTGCTCTGCTTTGCCTTTCCTGTCCGTGCTTTTTCAGGCCACGCTTTCCTTTGTTTTGCTTTGCTTTTTATTCCAGGCACCTCTTGGTTTTACTTTCTCTGCTCTGCTCTGTTTTTCCTACCCCTGCTGTGCTTTGCCTTGCCTCCTCAAACTGCTTTCTTTCTTTTGCTCTACATTTCCTGGCCCTGCTTTGCTTTTCCTTGTGCTACTTTCCTTTGCTCTGCTCTGCCTTGCACCGCTTTGCCTTTCCTGGACACGCTTTTCTTTGCTTTTCCTGGCCCCGCTTTGCTTGGTCTTTTTTTTGCGTTTTTTTGTTTTCTTTGTTTGTTTGTTTGTTTGTTTTATTTTAATATAGATACATTTTCATTGCATTGCTTTGTTTTATTTTTGGACCTTTTTGCTTTGGTTTTCCTGGCCACGCTTTGCTTTTCCTGGCCATGCTTTTTCAGGCCATGCTTTCCTTTGTTTTGCTTTGCTTCGTATTCCTGCCACGACTTTGCTTTACCTTCTCTGCTCTGCTTTGCTTTTCCTACCCCTGCAGTGCTTTGTCTCGCCTCAAACTGCTTTCTTTACTTTGCTCTACGTTTCCTGGCACTGCTGGGACTTTCCTTGTACAAGTTTGCACTGCTTTGCTTTGCCTTGCTCTGCGTTGCCTTTCCTGGCCATGCTTTTTCGGGCCACGCTTTCCTTTGTTTTGCTTTGCTTCGTATTCCTGGCACCTCTTGGTTTTACTTTCTCTGCTCTGCTCTGCTTGTCCTACCCCTGCTGTGCTTTACCTCGCCTCAAACTGCTTTCGTTACTTTGCTCTACGGTTCCTGGCACTGCTGGGACTTTCCTTGTACAAGTTTGCACTGCTTTGCTTTGCCTTGCTCGGCTTTCCTCTTCATTGCTCTGCTGTCCTGTGTTGCTCTAGGCTTCCTTTGCAGACTGTCCCGATGATTTTGCCGATGAGGCTATCGGTATATTTAGGAACGCATAAACCCTCAGACACACAGCTGGGCCTCCCCGCAGCCCGGACACTGTCCCCTCGCAACTCGAGGGTGGGGGCAGCAGGCCCGGCCACCCGACATGGTCAGTTCTGTGGCCCCAGCCGTGTGGCCCGCCGCTAGGCGGTCCCCACTGCTCCCCGTCTGGGGACGGTGTTGGGTGAGGTTTTGAACGACGATCAGTAAATACATGATTCCCACAACTACAGTGGATGGAAGGCAAGAATAAATAAATAAATAAATAAATGCAGGGGGAAAAAAAAAAAAAAAAAAAAACCAGGTAAAGCAAGACATGGTTCTTGCCCGCTGTCACGGCGGACTATGAGGGTTCAGGGAGGCCGGGGAGCGGGCGAGCAGGGTACAGCCACCGTCCGAGTCTGGCCGCCAGCTCTACCCGGCATGAGGGCCTTGCGGTCTTTGCCCCGCAGACACTGGGAACCGGCAGGAGGGCTGGCCGCCAGCTCCTTACATTTGCTTCGCTTCTCTTTCTTTTTCCTTGCTCTGCTTTGCTTTGCTCTGCTCTTCCGGGCACACTTTTGCTTTTCCTTCTCTACTTTGCTCTGCCTTTCTTGCCCCCGCTTTGCTTTGCTTTGCCTCAGATTGCTTTGCTTTGCTTTGTTTGCTCTGTCTTTCCTGGCACTGCTTTGCTTTTCCTTGTGCTACTTCACTTTGCTTTGCTCTGCCTTGCACTGCTTTGCCTTTCCTGGACACGCTTTACTTTGCTTTTCCTGGCCCTGCTTTGCTTGGTTTTTTTTTTTGCCTTTTTTTTTTTTTTTTTTTTTACTTTAGATATATATTCATTGCATTGCTTTGTTTTATTTCTGGACCTTTTTACTTTGGTTTTCCTGGCCGCGCTTTGCTTTTCCTGGCCCTGCTTTTTCAGGCCATGCTTTCCTTTATCTTACTTTGCTTCGTATTCCTGGCACCTCTTGGTTTTACTTTCTCTGCTCTGCTTTGCTTTTCCTACCCCTGCAGTGCTTTGCCTCGCCTCAAACTGCTTTCCTTACTTCGCTCTACGTTTCCTGGCACTGCTGGGACTTTCCTTGTACGAGTTTGCACTGCTTTGCTTTGCCTTGCTCTGCTTTGCCTCCACTGGCCATGTTTTCTTTTGCTTTTTCAGGCCACGCTTTCCTTTGTCTTGCTTCGCTTCGCTTTGTATTCCTGGCACCTCTAGGTTTTACTTTCTCTGCTCTGCTTTGCCTTGCCTCCAACTGCTTTCGTTACTTTGCTCTACCTTTCCTGGCCCTGCTGGGACTTTCCTTGTACGAGTTTGCACTGCTTTGCTTTGCCTTGCTCTGCTTTGCCTTTCCTGTCCGTGCTTTTTCAGGCCACGCTTTCCTTTGTTTTGCTTTGCTTTTTATTCCAGGCACCTCTTGGTTTTACTTTCTCTGCTCTGCTCTGTTTTTCCTACCCCTGCTGTGCTTTGCCTTGCCTCCTCAAACTGCTTTCTTTCTTTTGCTCTACATTTCCTGGCCCTGCTTTGCTTTTCCTTGTGCTACTTTCCTTTGCTTTGCTCTGCCTTGCTCTGCTTTGCCTCCACTGGCCATGTTTTCTTTTGCTTTTTCAGGCCACACTTTCCTTTGTCTTGCTTTGCTTTGTATTCCTGCCACGGCTTTGCTTTACCTTCTCTGCTCTGCTTTGCTTTTCCTACCCCTGCTGTGCTTTGCCTTGCTTCCTCAAACTGCTTTCTTCCTTTTGCTCTACATTTCCTGGCACTGCTTTCCTTTTCCTTGTGCTACTACACTTTGCTTTGCTCTGCCTTGCACTGCTTTGCCTTTCCTGGACACGCTTTACTTTGCTTTTCCTGGCCCTGCTTTGCTTTTTTTTTTTGCCTTTTTTTTTTTTTTTTTTTTTACTTTAGATATATATTCATTGCTTTGCTTTGTTTTATTTCTGGACCTTTTTACTTTGGTTTTCCTGGCCGCGCTTTGCTTTTCCTGGCCCTGCTTTTTCAGGCCATGCTTTCCTTTGTTTTGCTTTGCTTCGTATTCCTGCCACGACTTTGCTTTACCTTCTCGGCTCTGCTTTTCTTTTCCTACCCCTGTTGTGCTTTGTCTCGCCTCAAACTGCTTTCTTTCTTTTGCTCTACATTTCCTGGCCCTGCTTTGCTTTTCCTTGTGCTACTTTCCTTTGCTCTGCTCTGCCTTGCACCGCTTTGCCTTTCCTGGACACGCTTTTCTTTGCTTTTCCTGGCCCTGCTTTGCTTGGTCTTTTTTTTGCGTTTTTTTGTTTTGTTTGTTTGTTTGTTTGTTTGTTTGTTTTATTTTAGTATAGATACATTTTCATTGCATTGCTTTGTTTTATTTTTGGACCTTTTTGCTTTGGTTTTCCTGGCCACGCTTTGCTTTTCCTGGCCATGCTTTTTCAGGCCATGCTTTCCTTTGTTTTGCTTTGCTTCGTATTCCTGCCACGACTTTGCTTTACTTTCTCTGCTCTGCTTTGCTTTTCCTACCCCTGTTGTGCTTTGTCTCGCCTCAAACTGCTTTCTTTACTTTGCTCTACGTTTCCTGGCCCTGCTGGGACTTTCCTTGTACAAGTTTGCACTGCTTTGCTTTGCCTTGCTCTGCGTTGCCTTTCCTGGCCATGCTTTTTCGGGCCACACTTTCCTTTGTTTTGCTTTGCTTCGTATTCCTGGCCCCTCTTGGTTTTACTTTCTCTGCTCTGCTTTGCTTTTCCTACCCCTGCTGTGCTTTGCCTTGCCTCAAACTGCTTTTATTACTTTGCTCTACGTTACCTGGCCCTGCTGGGACTTTCCTTGTACAAGTTTGCACTGCTTTGCTTTGCCTTGCTCGGCTTTCCTCTTCATTTCTCTGCTCTCCTGTGCTGCGCTAGGCTTCCTTTGCAGACCGTCCCGACGATTTTGCCGATGAGGCGATCGGTATATTTCGGAACGCATAAACCCTCAGACACACAGCTGGGCCTCCCCGCAGCCCGGACACTGTCCCCTCGCAACTCGAGGGTGGGGGCAGCAGGCCCGGCCACCCGACATGGTCAGTTCTGTGGCCCCAGCCGTGTGGCCTGCCGCTAGGCGGGCCCCACTGCTATTCGTCTGGGGACGGTGTTGGGTGAGGTTTTGAACGACGATCAGTAACTACATGATTCCCACAACTACATTGGATGGAAGGCAACGATCAATAAATAAATAAATAAATAAAGATAAAACCAGGTAAAGCAAGACATGGTTCTTGCCCACTGTCACGGCGGACTAAGAGGTGTCAGGGAGGCCGGGGAGCGGGCGAGCAGGGTACAGCCACCGTCCGAGTCTGGCCGCCAGCTCTACCCGGCATGAGGGCCCTGCGGTCTTTGCCCCGCAGACACTGGGAACCGGCAGGAGGGCTGGCCGCCAGCTCCTTACATTTGCTTCGCTTCTCTTTGTTTTTCCTTGCTCTGCTTTGCTTTGCTCTGCTCTGCTCTTCCGGGCACACTTTTGCTTTTCCTTCTCTACTTTCCTCTGCTGTTCTTGCCCCTGCTTTGCTTTGCTTTGCCTCAGATTGCTTTTCTTTGCTTTGTTTGCTCTGTCTTTCCTGGCAATGCTTTGCTTTTCCTCGTGCTACTTCGCTTTGCTTTGCTTTGCCTTGCTCTGCTTTGCCTCCACTGGCCATGTTTTCTTTTGCTTTTTCAGGCCACACTTTCCTTTGTCTTGCTTTGCTTTGTATTCCTGCCACGGCTTTGCTTTACCTTCTCTGCTCTGCTTTGCTTTTCCTACCCCTGCTGTGCTTTGCCTTGCTTCCTCAAACTGCTTTCTTCCTTTTGCTCTACATTTCCTGGCACTGCTTTCCTTTTCCTTGTGCTACTACACTTTGCTTTGCTCTGCCTTGCACTGCTTTGCCTTTCCTGGACACGCTTTACTTTGCTTTTCCTGGCCCTGCTTTGCTTTTTTTTTTTGCCTTTTTTTTTTTTTTTTTTTTACTTTAGATATATATTCATTGCTTTGCTTTGTTTTATTTCTGGACCTTTTTACTTTGGTTTTCCTGGCCGCGCTTTGCTTTTCCTGGCCCTGCTTTTTCAGGCCATGCTTTCCTTTGTTTTGCTTTGCTTCGTATTCCTGCCACGACTTTGCTTTACCTTCTCGGCTCTGCTTTTCTTTTCCTACCCCTGTTGTGCTTTGTCTCGCCTCAAACTGCTTTCTTTCTTTTGCTCTACATTTCCTGGCCCTGCTTTGCTTTTCCTTGTGCTACTTTCCTTTGCTCTGCTCTGCCTTGCACCGCTTTGCCTTTCCTGGACACGCTTTTCTTTGCTTTTCCTGGCCCTGCTTTGCTTGGTCTTTTTTTTGCGTTTTTTTGTTTTGTTTGTTTGTTTGTTTGTTTGTTTGTTTTATTTTAGTATAGATACATTTTCATTGCATTGCTTTGTTTTATTTTTGGACCTTTTTGCTTTGGTTTTCCTGGCCACGCTTTGCTTTTCCTGGCCATGCTTTTTCAGGCCATGCTTTCCTTTGTTTTGCTTTGCTTCGTATTCCTGCCACGACTTTGCTTTACTTTCTCTGCTCTGCTTTGCTTTTCCTACCCCTGTTGTGCTTTGTCTCGCCTCAAACTGCTTTCTTTACTTTGCTCTACGTTTCCTGGCCCTGCTGGGACTTTCCTTGTACAAGTTTGCACTGCTTTGCTTTGCCTTGCTCTGCGTTGCCTTTCCTGGCCATGCTTTTTCGGGCCACACTTTCCTTTGTTTTGCTTTGCTTCGTATTCCTGGCCCCTCTTGGTTTTACTTTCTCTGCTCTGCTTTGCTTTTCCTACCCCTGCTGTGCTTTGCCTTGCCTCAAACTGCTTTTATTACTTTGCTCTACGTTACCTGGCCCTGCTGGGACTTTCCTTGTACAAGTTTGCACTGCTTTGCTTTGCCTTGCTCGGCTTTCCTCTTCATTTCTCTGCTCTCCTGTGCTGCGCTAGGCTTCCTTTGCAGACCGTCCCGACGATTTTGCCGATGAGGCGATCGGTATATTTCGGAACGCATAAACCCTCAGACACACAGCTGGGCCTCCCCGCAGCCCGGACACTGTCCCCTCGCAACTCGAGGGTGGGGGCAGCAGGCCCGGCCACCCGACATGGTCAGTTCTGTGGCCCCAGCCGTGTGGCCTGCCGCTAGGCGGGCCCCACTGCTATTCGTCTGGGGACGGTGTTGGGTGAGGTTTTGAACGACGATCAGTAACTACATGATTCCCACAACTACATTGGATGGAAGGCAACGATCAATAAATAAATAAATAAATAAAGATAAAACCAGGTAAAGCAAGACATGGTTCTTGCCCACTGTCACGGCGGACTAAGAGGTGTCAGGGAGGCCGGGGAGCGGGCGAGCAGGGTACAGCCACCGTCCGAGTCTGGCCGCCAGCTCTACCCGGCATGAGGGCCCTGCGGTCTTTGCCCCGCAGACACTGGGAACCGGCAGGAGGGCTGGCCGCCAGCTCCTTACATTTGCTTCGCTTCTCTTTGTTTTTCCTTGCTCTGCTTTGCTTTGCTCTGCTCTGCTCTTCCGGGCACACTTTTGCTTTTCCTTCTCTACTTTCCTCTGCTGTTCTTGCCCCTGCTTTGCTTTGCTTTGCCTCAGATTGCTTTTCTTTGCTTTGTTTGCTCTGTCTTTCCTGGCAATGCTTTGCTTTTCCTCGTGCTACTTCGCTTTGCTTTGCTTTGCCTTGCTCTGCTTTGCCTCCACTGGCCATGTTTTCTTTTGCTTTTTCAGGCCACACTTTCCTTTGTCTTGCTTTGCTTTGTATTCCTGCCACGGCTTTGCTTTACCTTCTCTGCTCTGCTTTGCTTTTCCTACCCCTGCTGTGCTTTGCCTTGCTTCCTCAAACTGCTTTCTTCCTTTTGCTCTACATTTCCTGGCACTGCTTTCCTTTTCCTTGTGCTACTACACTTTGCTTTGCTCTGCCTTGCACTGCTTTGCCTTTCCTGGACACGCTTTACTTTGCTTTTCCTGGCCCTGCTTTGCTTTTTTTTTTTGCCTTTTTTTTTTTTTTTTTTTTTACTTTAGATATATATTCATTGCATTGCTTTGTTTTATTTCTGGACCTTTTTACTTTGGTTTTCCTGGCCGCGCTTTGCTTTTCCTGGCCCTGCTTTTTCAGGCCATGCTTTCCTTTGTTTTGCTTTGCTTCGTATTCCTGCCACGACTTTGCTTTACCTTCTCGGCTCTGCTTTTCTTTTCCTACCCCTGTTGTGCTTTGTCTCGCCTCAAACTGCTTTCTTTCTTTTGCTCTACATTTCCTGGCCCTGCTTTGCTTTTCCTTGTGCTACTTTCCTTTGCTCTGCTCTGCCTTGCACCGCTTTGCCTTTCCTGGACACGCTTTTCTTTGCTTTTCCTGGCCCTGCTTTGCTTGGCCTTTTTTTTGCGTTTTTTTGTTTTGTTTGTTTGTTTGTTTGTTTGTTTGTTTTATTTTAGTATAGATACATTTTCATTGCATTGCTTTGTTTTATTTTTGGACCTTTTTGCTTTGGTTTTCCTGGCCACGCTTTGCTTTTCCTGGCCATGCTTTTTCAGGCCATGCTTTCCTTTGTTTTGCTTTGCTTCGTATTCCTGCCACGACTTTGCTTTACTTTCTCTGCTCTGCTTTGCTTTTCCTACCCCTGTTGTGCTTTGTCTCGCCTCAAACTGCTTTCTTTACTTTGCTCTACGTTTCCTGGCCCTGCTGGGACTTTCCTTGTACAAGTTTGCACTGCTTTGCTTTGCCTTGCTCTGCGTTGCCTTTCCTGGCCATGCTTTTTCGGGCCACACTTTCCTTTGTTTTGCTTTGCTTCGTATTCCTGGCCCCTCTTGGTTTTACTTTCTCTGCTCTGCTTTGCTTTTCCTACCCCTGCTGTGCTTTGCCTTGCCTCAAACTGCTTTTATTACTTTGCTCTACGTTACCTGGCCCTGCTGGGACTTTCCTTGTACAAGTTTGCACTGCTTTGCTTTGCCTTGCTCGGCTTTCCTCTTCATTTCTCTGCTCTCCTGTGCTGCGCTAGGCTTCCTTTGCAGACCGTCCCGACGATTTTGCCGATGAGGCGATCGGTATATTTCGGAACGCATAAACCCTCAGACACACAGCTGGGCCTCCCCGCAGCCCGGACACTGTCCCCTCGCAACTCGAGGGTGGGGGCAGCAGGCCCGGCCACCCGACATGGTCAGTTCTGTGGCCCCAGCCGTGTGGCCTGCCGCTAGGCGGTCCCCACTGCTATTCGTCTGGGGACGGTGTTGGGTGAGGTTTTGAACGACGATCAGTAACTACATGATTCCCACAACTACATTGGATGGAAGGCAACGATCAATAAATAAATAAATAAATAAAGATAAAACCAGGTAAAGCAAGACATGGTTCTTGCCCACTGTCACGGCGGACTATGAGGTGTCAGGGAGGCCGGGGAGCGGGCGAGCAGGGTACAGCCACCGTCCGAGTCTGGCCGCCAGCTCTACCCGGCATGAGGGCCCTGCGGTCTTTGCCCCGCAGACACTGGGAACCGGCAGGAGGGCTGGCCGCCAGCTCCTTACATTTGCTTCGCTTCTCTTTGTTTTTCCTTGCTCTGCTTTGCTCTGCTCTGCTCTTCCGGGCACACTTTTGCTTTTCCTTCTCTACTTTGCTCTGCTTTTCTTGCCCCTGCTTTGCTTTGCTTTGCCTCAGATTGCTTTGCTTTGCTTTGTTTGCTCTGTCTTTCCTGGCACTGCTTTGCTTTTCCTTGTGCTACTTCGCTTTGCTTTGCTCTGCCTTGCACTGCTTTGCCTTTCCTGGACACGCTTTACTTTGCTTTTCCTGGCCCTGCTTTGCTTGGTTTTTTTTCTTGCTTTTTTTTTTTTTTTTTTTTTACTTTAGATATATATTCATTGCATTGCTTTGTTTTATTTCTGGACCTTTTTACTTTGGTTTTCCTGGCCGCGCTTTGCTTTTCCTGGCCCTGCTTTTTCAGGCCATGCTTTCCTTTGTTTTGCTTTGCTTCGTATTCCTGCCACGACTTTGCTTTACCTTCTCGGCTCTGCTTTTCTTTTCCTACCCCTGTTGTGCTTTGTCTCGCCTCAAACTGCTTTCTTTCTTTTGCTCTACATTTCCTGGCCCTGCTTTGCTTTTCCTTGTGCTACTTTCCTTTGCTCTGCTCTGCCTTGCACCGCTTTGCCTTTCCTGGACACGCTTTTCTTTGCTTTTCCTGGCCCTGCTTTGCTTGGTCTTTTTTTTGCGTTTTTTTGTTTTGTTTGTTTGTTTGTTTGTTTGTTTGTTTTATTTTAGTATAGATACATTTTCATTGCATTGCTTTGTTTTATTTTTGGACCTTTTTGCTTTGGTTTTCCTGGCCACGCTTTGCTTTTCCTGGCCATGCTTTTTCAGGCCATGCTTTCCTTTGTTTTGCTTTGCTTCGTATTCCTGCCACGACTTTGCTTTACTTTCTCTGCTCTGCTTTGCTTTTCCTACCCCTGTTGTGCTTTGTCTCGCCTCAAACTGCTTTCTTTACTTTGCTCTACGTTTCCTGGCCCTGCTGGGACTTTCCTTGTACAAGTTTGCACTGCTTTGCTTTGCCTTGCTCTGCGTTGCCTTTCCTGGCCATGCTTTTTCGGGCCACACTTTCCTTTGTTTTGCTTTGCTTCGTATTCCTGGCCCCTCTTGGTTTTACTTTCTCTGCTCTGCTTTGCTTTTCCTACCCCTGCTGTGCTTTGCCTTGCCTCAAACTGCTTTTATTACTTTGCTCTACGTTACCTGGCCCTGCTGGGACTTTCCTTGTACAAGTTTGCACTGCTTTGCTTTGCCTTGCTCGGCTTTCCTCTTCATTTCTCTGCTCTCCTGTGCTGCGCTAGGCTTCCTTTGCAGACCGTCCCGACGATTTTGCCGATGAGGCGATCGGTATATTTCGGAACGCATAAACCCTCAGACACACAGCTGGGCCTCCCCGCAGCCCGGACACTGTCCCCTCGCAACTCGAGGGTGGGGGCAGCAGGCCCGGCCACCCGACATGGTCAGTTCTGTGGCCCCAGCCGTGTGGCCTGCCGCTAGGCGGGCCCCACTGCTATTCGTCTGGGGACGGTGTTGGGTGAGGTTTTGAACGACGATCAGTAACTACATGATTCCCACAACTACATTGGATGGAAGGCAACGATCAATAAATAAATAAATAAATAAAGATAAAACCAGGTAAAGCAAGACATGGTTCTTGCCCACTGTCACGGCGGACTAAGAGGTGTCAGGGAGGCCGGGGAGCGGGCGAGCAGGGTACAGCCACCGTCCGAGTCTGGCCGCCAGCTCTACCCGGCATGAGGGCCCTGCGGTCTTTGCCCCGCAGACACTGGGAACCGGCAGGAGGGCTGGCCGCCAGCTCCTTACATTTGCTTCGCTTCTCTTTGTTTTTCCTTGCTCTGCTTTGCTTTGCTCTGCTCTGCTCTTCCGGGCACACTTTTGCTTTTCCTTCTCTACTTTCCTCTGCTGTTCTTGCCCCTGCTTTGCTTTGCTTTGCCTCAGATTGCTTTTCTTTGCTTTGTTTGCTCTGTCTTTCCTGGCAATGCTTTGCTTTTCCTCGTGCTACTTCGCTTTGCTTTGCTTTGCCTTGCTCTGCTTTGCCTCCACTGGCCATGTTTTCTTTTGCTTTTTCAGGCCACACTTTCCTTTGTCTTGCTTTGCTTTGTATTCCTGCCACGGCTTTGCTTTACCTTCTCTGCTCTGCTTTGCTTTTCCTACCCCTGCTGTGCTTTGCCTTGCTTCCTCAAACTGCTTTCTTCCTTTTGCTCTACATTTCCTGGCACTGCTTTCCTTTTCCTTGTGCTACTACACTTTGCTTTGCTCTGCCTTGCACTGCTTTGCCTTTCCTGGACACGCTTTACTTTGCTTTTCCTGGCCCTGCTTTGCTTTTTTTTTTTGCCTTTTTTTTTTTTTTTTTTTTTACTTTAGATATATATTCATTGCATTGCTTTGTTTTATTTCTGGACCTTTTTACTTTGGTTTTCCTGGCCGCGCTTTGCTTTTCCTGGCCCTGCTTTTTCAGGCCATGCTTTCCTTTGTTTTGCTTTGCTTCGTATTCCTGCCACGACTTTGCTTTACCTTCTCGGCTCTGCTTTTCTTTTCCTACCCCTGTTGTGCTTTGTCTCGCCTCAAACTGCTTTCTTTCTTTTGCTCTACATTTCCTGGCCCTGCTTTGCTTTTCCTTGTGCTACTTTCCTTTGCTCTGCTCTGCCTTGCACCGCTTTGCCTTTCCTGGACACGCTTTTCTTTGCTTTTCCTGGCCCTGCTTTGCTTGGCCTTTTTTTTGCGTTTTTTTGTTTTGTTTGTTTGTTTGTTTGTTTGTTTGTTTTATTTTAGTATAGATACATTTTCATTGCATTGCTTTGTTTTATTTTTGGACCTTTTTGCTTTGGTTTTCCTGGCCACGCTTTGCTTTTCCTGGCCATGCTTTTTCAGGCCATGCTTTCCTTTGTTTTGCTTTGCTTCGTATTCCTGCCACGACTTTGCTTTACTTTCTCTGCTCTGCTTTGCTTTTCCTACCCCTGTTGTGCTTTGTCTCGCCTCAAACTGCTTTCTTTACTTTGCTCTACGTTTCCTGGCCCTGCTGGGACTTTCCTTGTACAAGTTTGCACTGCTTTGCTTTGCCTTGCTCTGCGTTGCCTTTCCTGGCCATGCTTTTTCGGGCCACACTTTCCTTTGTTTTGCTTTGCTTCGTATTCCTGGCCCCTCTTGGTTTTACTTTCTCTGCTCTGCTTTGCTTTTCCTACCCCTGCTGTGCTTTGCCTTGCCTCAAACTGCTTTTATTACTTTGCTCTACGTTACCTGGCCCTGCTGGGACTTTCCTTGTACAAGTTTGCACTGCTTTGCTTTGCCTTGCTCGGCTTTCCTCTTCATTTCTCTGCTCTCCTGTGCTGCGCTAGGCTTCCTTTGCAGACCGTCCCGACGATTTTGCCGATGAGGCGATCGGTATATTTCGGAACGCATAAACCCTCAGACACACAGCTGGGCCTCCCCGCAGCCCGGACACTGTCCCCTCGCAACTCGAGGGTGGGGGCAGCAGGCCCGGCCACCCGACATGGTCAGTTCTGTGGCCCCAGCCGTGTGGCCTGCCGCTAGGCGGTCCCCACTGCTATTCGTCTGGGGACGGTGTTGGGTGAGGTTTTGAACGACGATCAGTAACTACATGATTCCCACAACTACATTGGATGGAAGGCAACGATCAATAAATAAATAAATAAATAAAGATAAAACCAGGTAAAGCAAGACATGGTTCTTGCCCACTGTCACGGCGGACTATGAGGTGTCAGGGAGGCCGGGGAGCGGGCGAGCAGGGTACAGCCACCGTCCGAGTCTGGCCGCCAGCTCTACCCGGCATGAGGGCCCTGCGGTCTTTGCCCCGCAGACACTGGGAACCGGCAGGAGGGCTGGCCGCCAGCTCCTTACATTTGCTTCGCTTCTCTTTGTTTTTCCTTGCTCTGCTTTGCTCTGCTCTGCTCTTCCGGGCACACTTTTGCTTTTCCTTCTCTACTTTGCTCTGCTTTTCTTGCCCCTGCTTTGCTTTGCTTTGCCTCAGATTGCTTTGCTTTGCTTTGTTTGCTCTGTCTTTCCTGGCACTGCTTTGCTTTTCCTTGTGCTACTTCGCTTTGCTTTGCTCTGCCTTGCACTGCTTTGCCTTTCCTGGACACGCTTTACTTTGCTTTTCCTGGCCCTGCTTTGCTTGGTTTTTTTTCTTGCTTTTTTTTTTTTTTTTTTTTTACTTTAGATATATATTCATTGCATTGCTTTGTTTTATTTCTGGACCTTTTTACTTTGGTTTTCCTGGCCGCGCTTTGCTTTTCCTGGCCCTGCTTTTTCAGGCCATGCTTTCCTTTGTTTTGCTTTGCTTCGTATTCCTGCCACGACTTTGCTTTACCTTCTCGGCTCTGCTTTTCTTTTCCTACCCCTGTTGTGCTTTGTCTCGCCTCAAACTGCTTTCTTTCTTTTGCTCTACATTTCCTGGCCCTGCTTTGCTTTTCCTTGTGCTACTTTCCTTTGCTCTGCTCTGCCTTGCACCGCTTTGCCTTTCCTGGACACGCTTTTCTTTGCTTTTCCTGGCCCTGCTTTGCTTGGTCTTTTTTTTGCGTTTTTTTGTTTTGTTTGTTTGTTTGTTTGTTTGTTTGTTTTAATTTAGTATAGATACATTTTCATTGCATTGCTTTGTTTTATTTTTGGACCTTTTTGCTTTGGTTTTCCTGGCCACGCTTTGCTTTTCCTGGCCATGCTTTTTCAGGCCATGCTTTCCTTTGTTTTGCTTTGCTTCGTATTCCTGCCACGACTTTGCTTTCCCTTCTCTGCTCTGCTTTGCTTTTCCTACCCCTGTTGTGCTTTGTCTCGCCTCAAACTGCTTTCGTTACTTTGCTCTACGTTTCCTGGCACTGCTGGGACTTTCCTTGTACGAGTTTGCACTGCTTCGCTTTGCCTTGCTCTGCGTTGCCTTTCCTGGCCATGCTTTTTCGGGCCACGCTTTCCTTTGTTTTGCTTTGCTTCGTATTCCTGGCACCTCTTGGTTTTACTTTCTCTGCTCTGCTTTGCTTTTCCTACCCCTGCAGTGCTTTGCCTCGCCTCAAACTGCTTTCCTTACTTCGCTCTACGTTTCCTGGCACTGCTGGGACTTTCCTTGTACGAGTTTGCACTGCTTTGCTTTGCCTTGCTCTGCTTTGCCTCCACTGGCCATGTTTTCTTTTGCTTTTTCAGGCCACGCTTTCCTTTGTCTTGCTTCGCTTCGCTTTGTATTCCTGGCACCTCTAGGTTTTACTTTCTCTGCTCTGCTTTGCCTTGCCTCCAACTGCTTTCGTTACTTTGCTCTACCTTTCCTGGCCCTGCTGGGACTTTCCTTGTACGAGTTTGCACTGCTTTGCTTTGCCTTGCTCTGCTTTGCCTTTCCTGGCCGTGCTTTTTCAGGCCATGCTTTCCTTTGTTTTGCTTTGCTTCGTATTCCTGCCACGACTTTGCTTTACCTTCTCGGCTCTGCTTTTCTTTTCCTACCCCTGTTGTGCTTTGTCTCGCCTCAAACTGCTTTCTTTCTTTTGCTCTACATTTCCTGGCCCTGCTTTGCTTTTCCTTGTGCTACTTTCCTTTGCTCTGCTCTGCCTTGCACCGCTTTGCCTTTCCTGGACACGCTTTTCTTTGCTTTTCCTGGCCCTGCTTTGCTTGGTCTTTTTTTTGCGTTTTTTTGTTTTGTTTGTTTGTTTGTTTGTTTGTTTTATTTTAGTATAGATACATTTTCATTGCATTGCTTTGTTTTATTTTTGGACCTTTTTGCTTTGGTTTTCCTGGCCACGCTTTGCTTTTCCTGGCCATGCTTTTTCAGGCCATGCTTTCCTTTGTTTTGCTTTGCTTCGTATTCCTGCCACGACTTTGCTTTACTTTCTCTGCTCTGCTTTGCTTTTCCTACCCCTGTTGTGCTTTGTCTCGCCTCAAACTGCTTTCTTTACTTTGCTCTACGTTTCCTGGCCCTGCTGGGACTTTCCTTGTACAAGTTTGCACTGCTTTGCTTTGCCTTGCTCGGCTTTCCTCTTCATTTCTCTGCTCTCCTGTGCTGCGCTAGGCTTCCTTTGCAGACCGTCCCGACGATTTTGCCGATGAGGCGATCGGTATATTTCGGAACGCATAAACCCTCAGACACACAGCTGGGCCTCCCCGCAGCCCGGACACTGTCCCCTCGCAACTCGAGGGTGGGGGCAGCAGGCCCGGCCACCCGACATGGTCAGTTCTGTGGCCCCAGCCGTGTGGCCTGCCGCTAGGCGGTCCCCACTGCTATTCGTCTGGGGACGGTGTTGGGTGAGGTTTTGAACGACGATCAGTAACTACATGATTCCCACAACTACATTGGATGGAAGGCAACAATCAATAAATAAATAAATAAATAAAGATAAAACCAGGTAAAGCAAGACATGGTTCTTGCCCACTGTCACGGCGGACTATGAGGTGTCAGGGAGGCCGGGGAGCGGGCGAGCAGGGTACAGCCACCGTCCGAGTCTGGCCGCCAGCTCTACCCGGCATGAGGGCCCTGCGGTCTTTGCCCCGCAGACACTGGGAACCGGCAGGAGGGCTGGCCGCCAGCTCCTTACATTTGCTTCGCTTCTCTTTGTTTTTCCTTGCTCTGCTTTGCTTTGCTCTGCTCTTCCGGGCACACTTTTGCTTTTCCTTCTCTACTTTGCTCTGCTTTTCTTGCCCCTGCTTTGCTTTGCTTTGCCTCAGATTGCTTTGCTTTGCTTTGTTTGCTCTGTCTTTCCTGGCACTGCTTTGCTTTTCCTTGTGCTACTTCGCTTTGCTTTGCTCTGCCTTGCACTGCTTTGCCTTTCCTGGACACGCTTTACTTTGCTTTTCCTGGCCCTGCTTTGCTTGGTTTTTTTTTTGCCTTTTTTTTTTTTTTTTTTTTTTTTTTTTTTTTTACTTTAGATATATATTCATTGCATTGCTTTGTTTTATTTCTGGACCTTTTTACTTTGGTTTTCCTGGCCGCGCTTTGCTTTTCCTGACCATGCTTTTTCAGGCCATGCTTTCCTTTGTTTTGCTTCGCTTTGTATTCCTGCCACGGCTTTGCTTTACCTTCTCTGCTCTGCTTTGCTTTTCGTACCCCTGCTGTGCTTAGCCTCGCCTCAAACTGCTTTCTTTACTTTGCTCTACGTTTCCTGGCACTGCTGGGACTTTCCTTGTACGAGTTTGCACTGCTTTGCTTTGCCTTGCTCTGCGTTGCCTTTCCTGGCCGTGCTTTTTCCGGCCACACTTTCCTTTGTTTTGCTTTGCTTTTTATTCCAGGCACCTCTTGGTTTTACTTTCTCTGCTCTGCTCTGCTTTTCCTACCCCTGCTGTGCTTTGCCTTGCCTCCTCAAACTGCTTTCTTTCTTTTGCTCTACATTTCCTGGCACTGCTTTGCTTTTCCTTGTGCTACTTTCCTTTGCTTTGCTCTGCCTTGCACTGCTTTGCCTTTCCTGGACACGCTTTACTTTGCTTTTCCTGGCCATGCTTTGCTTGTTTTTTTTTTTTGCCTTTTTTTTTTTTTTTTTTTTTTTTTTTTTACTTTAGATATATATTCATTTCATTGCTTTGTTTTATTTCTGGACCTTTTTACTTTGGTTTTCCTGGCCGCGCTTTGCTTTTCCTGACCCTGCATTTTCGGGCCATGCTTTCCTTTGTCTTGCTTCGCTTTGTATTCCTGGCACCTCTTGGTTTTACCTTCTCTGCTCTGCTTTGCTTTTCCTACCCCTGCTGTGCTTTGCCTTGCCTCAAACTGCTTTCTTTACTTTGCTCTACGTTTCCTGGCCCTGCTGGGACTTTCCTTGTACGAGTTTGCACTGCTTTGCTTTGCCTTGCTCTGCTTTGCCTTTCCTGGCCATGCTTTTTCAGGCCACGCTTTCCTTTGTCTTACTTTGCTTCGTATTCCTGGCACCTCTAGGTTTTACTTTCTCTGCTCTGCTTTGCTTTTCCTACCCCTGCTGTGCTTTGCCTCGCCTCAAACTGCATTCTTTACTTTGCTCTACGTTTCCTGGCCCTGCTGGGACTTTCCTTGTACAAGTTTGCACTGCTTTGCTTTGCCTTGCTCTGCGTTGCCTTTCCTGACCATGCTTTTTCAGGCCATGCTTTCCCTTGTCTTGCTTCGCTTTGTTTTCCTGCCACGGCTTTGCTTTACCTTCTCTGCTGTGCTTTGCTTTTCCTACCCCTGCTGTGCTTTGCCTCGCCTCAAACTGCTCTCTTTACTCTGCTCTACGTTTCCTGGCACTGCTGGGACTTTCCTTGTACCAGTTTGCACTGCTTTGCTTTGCGTTGCTCGGCTTTCCTCTTCATTTCTCTGCTCTCCTGTGCTGCGTTAGGCTTCCTTTGCAGACCGTCCCGACGATTTTGCCGATGAGGCTATCGGTATATTTCGGAACGCATAAACCCTCAGACACACAGCTGGGCCTCCCCGCAGCCCGGACACTGTCCCCTCGCAACTCGAGGGTGGGGGCAGCAGGCCCGGCCACCCGACATGGTCAGTTCTCTGGCCCCAGCCGTGTGGCCTGCCGCTAGGCGGGCCCCACTGCTATTCGTCTGGGGACGGTGTTGGGTGAGGTTTTGAACGACGATCAGTAAATACATGATTCCCACAACTACAGTGGATGGAAGGCAACAATCAATAAATAAATAAATAAATGCAGGGGGAAAAAAAAAATAAATAAATAAAATCAGGTAAAGCAAGACATGGTTCTTGCCCGCTGTCACGGCGGACTATGAGGGTTCAGGGAGGCCGGGGAGCGGGCGAGCAGGGTACAGCCACCGTCCGAGTCTGGCCGCCAGCTCTACCCGGCATGAGGGCCCTGCGGTCTTTGCCCCGCAGACACTGGGAACCGGCAGGAGGGCTTGCCGCCAGCTCCTTACATTTGCTTCGCTTCTCTTTCTTTTTCCTTGCTCTGCTTTGCTTTGCTCTGCTCTTCCGGGCACACTTTTGGTTTTCCTTCTCTCCTTTCCTCTGCTGTTCCTGCCCCTGCTTTGCTTTGCTTTGCCTCAGATTGCTTTGCTTTGATTCGTTTGCTTTGTCTTTCCTGGCAATGCTTTGCTTTTCCTCGTGCTACTTTGCTTCGCTTTCCTTTGCCTTGCTCTGCTTTTCTGGCCGTGCTTTGTTTGGTTTTGCTTTACTTTGCCTTCCCTCTTTGACACTGTTTTAGTTTTCCTCGTGCTGCCTTGCTTTCCCTTTCTCTGCTTTGCCTTCCCTGCGCATGCTTTCTTTTGCTTTTTCAGGCCACGCTTTCCTTTATTTAGCTTTGCTTTGTATTCCTGGCACTGCTTCTCTTTTCCTTCTCTACGTTGCTTTGTTTTCCTACCCCCGCTGTGCTTCGCCTTGCCTCAATTTCTTTCTTTCCTTTGCTCTACCTTTCCTGGCCCTGCTTTGTTTTTGCTTGTGCTACTTTGCTCTGCTTTGCTTTGCCTTACTGTCATTTGCCTTTCCTGGCCATGCTTTGCTTTGCTTTTCTTACCCCTGCTTTTCTTTCCTTTTCTGGCCCTGCTTTCTTTTACTTTGCTTCACTTTGCCTTGAATTCCAGACAGTGCTTTGCTTTGTCTTGTGCTGCTTTGCTTTGTTTTGCATTGCTGTGCTTTGCATTCCCTGGCCCTCATTTTTGTTTTTCTTCCCCCTCCCCCCCCCACCCCAACCCCCCCCCCACCGCCCCCCCCCGCCATGCTTTCCTTTGTTTTGCTTTGCTTTGTGTTCCTGGCTCTGCTATGCATTTCTTTGTGCTGTTTTGCTCTGCTTTGCTTTGCCTTGCTCTGCTTTGCCTTTCCTGGCCATGCTTTGCTTTGCTTTTTCTGGCCCTACTTTGCTTTGGTTTTTTTGTTTGCTCGGTTGTTTTTTTTTTACCCTTTTTCCTTTGTTTTCTCTGGCCGTGCTTTGCTTTTCCTTATGCCACTTTCTTTTCCCTAGCGGGGCTTTGCTTTGCCTTGCTCTGCTTTCCTCCGCATTGCTCTGCTCTGCTCTGCTTTGCTGCTCTAGGCTTCTTTTGCAGACCGTCCCACCGATTTTGCCGACGAGTCGATCGGTGTATTTAGAAACACGTAAACCCTCAGACGCACACCTTGACCTCCCCCCACCTCGGCGACTGTCCCCTCGGAACTGGCGGACGAGGGGACAGGGATCTGACCACCGGGCCGGGTCTATTCTGTGGCCCCCGCTGTCCGGCGAGCCGCCAGGTGGGCCCCGTTGCTATTCGTCTGGGGAGGGTGGGGGTTGCGAACGACGCTAAGTAACTACGTGATTCCTAAAAGTAAAGGGGGAAACAGACAACGATTATTATTATTATTGCTACTACTGTTTTTATTATGTTTTCGTTATATATATATTTACTCTTATTTAGTACTTTCTTTTGTAATAACTCTTAAGTAGTATATATAATATTATATATCTATGGATCGTTTATGTAACGATAAAAAGCTAAAGCAAACCGGCCGGGCAGCCAGCCACACCGAGTCGCACAGGTGGCGAGCTGCTCGTGACCGAGCGGGAGCCTCTTATGTCAGAGCGGCCGGCGGCCGGAAGCAACCGGGGGCCGCTGCCACACCCTCGCCTTCTTGAACGCCCGCCTCCCCGTAACCCGGCAACGGGCCCCTCCCTATTCGTCTGGGGCGGGTGGGGGGTGCGATTTCGAACGACACTAAGGAACTACACGTTTCGTATTCACAGCACTGTTTTTCTTTGCTTTGCTTTTCCTGGCCCTGCTTTGCTTTGCTTTGCATTCGTGGCACCGCTTTGTTTTTCCCGGCCCTGTTTTGCTTTGTTTTTACTGACCCCGATTCGTTTTGCTTTTCTTGGCCCTGCTTGACTTTTCTTTGCCCGATAAGGCTTTCTTTTTCCTCGCAGGGTTTGCTTTGCTTTGCCTTGCTCTGCTTTGCCTTCCCTGGCCCTGCTACGTTTTGCTTCTTCCGGCCACGCTTTCCTTTGCTTAGCTTTGCTTCGTATTCCTGGCGCCGCTTTGCTTTTTCTTCTCTGCTTTGCTTTGCTTCTCCTACCCCTGCTGTGCTTCGCCTCGCCTCAAAGTCCTTTGCTTTGCCTTTCCTGGCCCTGCTTTGCTTTTCCTCGTGCTACTTTGCTTTGCCTTGGTCTGCTTTGCTTTTCCTTGCCGTGCTTTGTTTTGTTTTGCTCTGCTTTGTATTCACCGCATCGCCTTGCTTTCCTTGGCCCTGCATTTTTTTTTTATTTTTTTTTTCTCTGTCCCTCTTTGTTTAGCTTTCCCTGGACCTGCTTTGCTTTGCTTTGCGTTCGCGGCACCTCTTTTCTTTTCCTGGACCTCCTTTGCTTGGGTTTTTCTCGCCCTTCTTTGTTTTGCTTTTCCCGGCCCTGCCTTGCTTTGTTTGGCTTTATTTCGTATTCATGACGCCGCTTTTCTTTTCCTGGAACTCCTTTGCTTGGGTTTTTCTCGCCCTTCTTTGTTTTGATTTCCTGGCCCTGCTTTGCTTTGTTTTTACTGACCCCGATTCCTTTTGCTTTTCTTGGCCCTGCTTGACTTTTCTTTGCCCGATAAGGCTTTCTTTTTCCTCGCAGGGTTTGCTTTGCTTTGCCTTGCTCTGCTTCGCCTCGCCTCAAAGTCCTTTGCTTTGCCTTTCCTGGCCCTGCTTTGCTTTTCCTTGTGCTACTTTGCTCTGCTTTGCTTTGCCTTACTGTCATTTGCCTTTCCTGGCCATGCTTTGCTTTGCTTTTCTTACCCCTGCTTTTCTTTCCTTTTCTGGCCCTGCTTTGTTTTACTTTGCTTCACTTTGCCTTGAATTCCAGACAGTGCTTTGCTTTGTCTTGTGCTGCTTTGCTTTGTTTCGCATTGCTGTGCTTTGCATTCCCTGGCCCTCTTTTTTTTTTTTCTTTCTTCGCCCCCCCCCCCTTATCCCCCCGCCCCCCCCCCCCCCCCCCCCCCCGGCCATGCCTTCCTTTGTTTTGCTTTGCTTTGTGTTCCTGGCTCTGCTATGCATTTCTTTGTGCTGCTTTGCTCTGCTTTGCTTTGCCTTGCTCTGCATTCCCTGGCCCTCATTTTTTTTTTTTTTTCTCCCCCCCCCACCCCGGCCATGCCTTCCTTTGTTTGCTTTGCTTTGTGTTCCTGGCTCTGCTATGTATTTCTTTGTGCTGCTTTGCTCTGCTTTGCCTTTCCTGGCCATGCTTTGCTTTGCTTTTTCTGGCCCTACTTTGCTTTGTTTTTTTTGTTTGTTTGTTTGTTTTTTGCTTTTTGGTTTTTTTTTTTTTTACCCTTTTTCCTTTGTTTTTTCTGGCCGTGCTTTGCTTTTCCTTATGCCACTTTCTTTTCCCTAGCGGGGCTTTGCTTTGCCTTGCTCTGCTTTCCTCCGCATTGCTCTGCTCTGCTCTGCTTTGCTGCTCTAGGCTTCTTTTGCAGACCGTCCCACCGATTTTGCCGACGAGTCGATCGGTGTATTTAGAAACACGTAAACCCTCAGACGCACACCTTGACCTCCCCCCACCTCGGCGACTGTCCCCTCGGAACTGGCGGACGAGGGGACAGGGATCTGGCCACCGGGCCGGGTCTATTCTGTGGCCCCCGCTGTCCGGCGAGCCGCCAGGTGGGCCCCGTTGCTATTCGTCTGGGGAGGGTGGGGGTTGCGAACGACGCTAAGTAACTACTCGATTCGTAAAAGTAAAGGGGGAAACTGACAACGATTATTATTACTACTACTCTTTTTATTATGTTTTCGTTATATATATATTTACTCTTATTTAGTACTTTCTTTTGTAATAACTTTTAAGTAGTATACGTAATATTAAATATCTATCGATCGTTTATATAACGATAAAAAGCTAAAGCAAACCGGCCGGGCAGCCAGCCACACCGAGTCGCACAGGTGGCGAGCTGCTCGTGACCGAGCGGGAGCCTCTTATGTCAGAGCGGCCGGCGGCCGGAAGCAACCGGGGGCCGCTGCCACACCCTCGCCTTCTTGAACGCCCGCCTCCCCGTTACCCGGCAACGGGCCCCTCCCTATTCGTCTGGGGCGGGTGGGGGGTGCGATTTCGGACGACACTAAGGAACTACACGTTTCGTATTCACAGCACTGTTTTTCTTTGCTTTGCTTTTCCTGGCCCTGCTTTGCTTTGCTTTGCATTCGTGGCACCGCTTTGTTTTTCCCGGCCCTGTTTTGCTTTGTTTTTACTGACCCCGATTCCTTTTGCTTTTCCTGGCCCTGCCTGACTTTTCTTTGCCCGATAAGGCTTTCTTTTTCCTCGCAGGGTTTGCTTTGCTTTGCCTTGCTCTGCTTTGCCTTCCCTGGCCCTGCTACGTTTTGCTTCTTCCGGCCACGCTTTCCTTTGCTTAGCTTTGCTTCGTATTCCTGGCGCCGCTTTGCTTTTTCTTCTCTGCTTTGCTTTGCTTCTCCTACCCCTGCTGTGCTTCGCCTCGCCTCAAAGTCCTTTGCTTTGCCTTTCCTGGCCCTGCTTTGCTTTTCCTCACGCTACTTTGCTTTGCCTTTGTCTGCTTTGCTTTTCCTTGCCGTGCTTTGTTTTGTTTTGCTCTGCTTTGTATTCACCGCATCGCCTTGCTTTCCTTGGTCCTGCATTTTTTTTTTTTTTTTTTTCTCTGTCCCTCTTTGTTTAGCTTTCCCTGGACCTGCTTTGCTTTGCTTTGCGTTCGCGGCACCTCTTTGCTTTTCGCGGACCTCCTTTGCTTGGG
>NW_028153878.1:0-5000 GCF_964211835.1 Anser anser | reverse complement strand
GGACGCCGCCGCGGCTCCCCCGGGACAGGGGAGCGCGGAAGAGCCGGCCCGCCGGGGGCCCTCTCCGACGCGACCCGAACGGCCTCATCGATCGTAAGAAAAACAGCCAACAGCGTCGCGTGCGGGCGGGTGTGCGGGAGCAACGTCCGCGAGAGGTGCTCGCGCCGACCCGAACATCGGCCCTGGCAAGAGCCGACCCGCCGGGGAGCCTCTCCGACGTGCCCGGGGAACGCCTCGGCGGGCGCTGCGTGCGGGTGAGGTGAGGTGCATCGTCGGCAAGCGGAGGCGCCGCCGCCTCGGCCGTGCCAATCCGCGCCGCCCGGTCCCCCCTTCGCCTTCCGAGCCTCCGGGACCGGTGAAAGCCGCCGGGGACGCCCCCGGACGCTCAGCGTTCGGGCGCCGGCGGACCACCCGCCGCTTTTCTCCACAGCTCTTTCTTTTCCCAGCGACTCGCGCGCGCGAGACCGCTTCTCGCTGCCCGGCGGGGCGGGGGGGGGGGAGGGAGTCGGCAGGCAGCTAAGGTTGACCAGTCGACAGAACCGACCCCCGAGCCCACGCCGCCACCGACGCCGCGCGACCCCTTTTCGTGCGCCGGCTCCCCCAGCCGCAAGTGCTCGCTCAGCACCGCTTCAGGAGCAGAGTCCCCGCTCTCTCCTATAGACGGACACAAAAGTCACCGCCCCCGAAAAGCTCCAAGACCTTTTCAAGAGTCCCGCAGCGAGGCACCCGAGAGCAACCGACTTTTACCTCGACGTAACTGGAGGCAGAAAGAAACAGCGACGCCTACGACACCTTCCGAGCCGTCTCACGACCTACTCATCTACCGCTAGCCCCACGGCACGCCGCCAAGTCCCGTCCGAGTCAGGGTAGACGTGGCCGCCGTTCCCACAGCCCGACCGTCAGCGACCTCCTCCAGGCGGGCAGACGGGGCGCCCTCGGTAGGACACGGGTAGACCAGGCGGCCACAGGGGGACACGGTACACCTCCCGACCGCGGGAGGACACGGGGAGACCCGCCGGCCGGGACCGAACGCCGTCGGTCTGCCTTCCTTCGCTTTTCGCACGGGCCGTTCCGGCCCTTTTCGGAACTTTTCGGGCCTTTTCGGACCTTTCCGGCGCTTTTCGATGCTTTTCGCGTGGACGGACCCACTCGGGAACCGCGCGACCGACCGACAGACGGATGCCTTCGGACTCGCGCGCGCGCGCGCGCGCCCGTCGGTGCCGGGCAGACCCCGACGCCGTTCTCGCGGCCGGCCCCGCTGCAGCGACCCCTACAGGTCGCCACGGGCTATGCAAACATGGCGACCGCGGCCGGGTAGACCTGGCGGCCGCGGGAGGACACGGGTACGTCAGGCGGCCGCGAGGGGGCGCGGGGGGACTCGGTAGACCTGGCGGCCGCAGGAGAACACGGGGAGACTAGGCGGCCACAGGAGGACGCAGTACACGCGGCAACCGCAGGAGGACACCGGCAGACCCGCCGGCCGGGACCGAACGCCGTCGGTCGGTCTGCCTTCCTTCGCTTTTCGTACAGGCCGTTCCGGCCCTTTTCGGACCTTTTCGGGCCTTTTCGCACCTTTCCGGCACTTTTCGGTGCTTTTCGCCTGGGCGGACCCACTCGGGAATCGCTTGACCGACCGACCGACCGACGGACGCCTTTGGACATGCGCGCGCATGCGTCCTTCGGCTTCCGGGTAGACCCGGACGCCGTTCTCGGCCAGGCGTTTGCCTCTGACGTCAGAGCGACGGGCGGCCCGAGGCAACCGGGGGCCGCGGCCGCGAGCTCGCCTTCTCGAACACCCGCCTCCCCGTAGCCCGGCTACCGGCCCCTATTCGCCTGGGGCGGGTTGGGCTGGGGGGGAGCGACTTTGCACCACGCTAAGCAACTACACGTTTCGTTTTCACAGCACTGTTTTGCTTCGATATGCTTCTCCTGCCACTGCTACGCGTTGCTTTTCCTGACCCTGCTTGACTCTGCTTTTCCTGATAAGGCTTTCTTTTCCTTCCGAGGCTTTCCTTCGTCTCGCATTTCTTCCCTTTGCATTGCCGACCGTACCCGGCATGAGGGCCCTGCGGTCTTTGCCCCGCAGACGCCGGGAACCGGCAGGAGGGCTGGCCGCCAGCTCCTTGCATTTGCTTCGCTTCTCTTTCTTTTTCCTTGCTCTGCTTTGCTTTGCTCTGCTCTGCTCTTCCGGGCACACTTTTGCTCTACCTTCTCTACTTTCCTCTGCTGTTCCTGCCCCTGCTTTGCTTTGCTTTGCCTCAGATTGCTTTGCTTTGCTTTGTTTGCTTTGTCTTTCCTGGCAATGTTATGCTTTTCCTCGTGCTACTTCGCTTTGCTTTGCTTTGCTTTGCCTTGCTCTAGTTTGCCTCCACTGGCCATGTTTTCTTTTGCTTTTTCAGGCCACGCTTTCCTTTGTTTTCCTTGGCTTCGTATTCCTGGCGCCTCTTGGTTTTACTTTCTCTGCTCTGCTTTGCTTTTCCTACCCCTGCTGTGCTTTGCCTCGCCTCAAACTGCTTTCTTTACTTTGCTCTACCTTTCCTGGCACTGCTGGGTCTTTCCTTGTACGAGTTTGCACTGCTTTGCTTTGCCTTGCTCTGCTTTGCCTCCACTGGCCGTGTTTTCTTTTGCTTTTTCAGGCCACGCTTTCCTTTGTCTTGCTTCGCTTCGCTTTGTATTCCTGGCACCTCTAGGTTTTACTTTCTCTGCTCTGCTTTGCCTTGCCTCCAACTGCTTTCGTTACTTTGCTCTACCTTTCCTGGCCCTGCTGGGACTTTCCTTGTACGAGTTTGCACTGCTTTGCTTTGCCTTGCTCTGCTTTGCCTTTCCTGTCCGTGCTTTTTCAGGCCACGCTTTCCTTTGTTTTGCTTTGCTTTTTATTCCAGGCACCTCTTGGTTTTACTTTCTCTGCTCTGCTCTGTTTTTCCTACCCCTGCTGTGCTTTGCCTTGCCTCCTCAAACTGCTTTCTTTCTTTTGCTCTACATTTCCTGGCCCTGCTTTGCTTTTCCTTGTGCTACTTTCCTTTGCTCTGCTCTGCCTTGCACCGCTTTGCCTTTCCTGGACACGCTTTTCTTTGCTTTTCCTGGCCCCGCTTTGCTTGGTCTTTTTTTTGCGTTTTTTTGTTTTCTTTGTTTGTTTGTTTGTTTGTTTTATTTTAATATAGATACATTTTCATTGCATTGCTTTGTTTTATTTTTGGACCTTTTTGCTTTGGTTTTCCTGGCCACGCTTTGCTTTTCCTGGCCATGCTTTTTCAGGCCATGCTTTCCTTTGTTTTGCTTTGCTTCGTATTCCTGCCACGACTTTGCTTTACCTTCTCTGCTCTGCTTTGCTTTTCCTACCCCTGCAGTGCTTTGTCTCGCCTCAAACTGCTTTCTTTACTTTGCTCTACGTTTCCTGGCACTGCTGGGACTTTCCTTGTACAAGTTTGCACTGCTTTGCTTTGCCTTGCTCTGCGTTGCCTTTCCTGGCCATGCTTTTTCGGGCCACGCTTTCCTTTGTTTTGCTTTGCTTCGTATTCCTGGCACCTCTTGGTTTTACTTTCTCTGCTCTGCTCTGCTTGTCCTACCCCTGCTGTGCTTTACCTCGCCTCAAACTGCTTTCGTTACTTTGCTCTACGGTTCCTGGCACTGCTGGGACTTTCCTTGTACAAGTTTGCACTGCTTTGCTTTGCCTTGCTCGGCTTTCCTCTTCATTGCTCTGCTGTCCTGTGTTGCTCTAGGCTTCCTTTGCAGACTGTCCCGATGATTTTGCCGATGAGGCTATCGGTATATTTAGGAACGCATAAACCCTCAGACACACAGCTGGGCCTCCCCGCAGCCCGGACACTGTCCCCTCGCAACTCGAGGGTGGGGGCAGCAGGCCCGGCCACCCGACATGGTCAGTTCTGTGGCCCCAGCCGTGTGGCCCGCCGCTAGGCGGTCCCCACTGCTCCCCGTCTGGGGACGGTGTTGGGTGAGGTTTTGAACGACGATCAGTAAATACATGATTCCCACAACTACAGTGGATGGAAGGCAAGAATAAATAAATAAATAAATAAATGCAGGGGGAAAAAAAAAAAAAAAAAAAAACCAGGTAAAGCAAGACATGGTTCTTGCCCGCTGTCACGGCGGACTATGAGGGTTCAGGGAGGCCGGGGAGCGGGCGAGCAGGGTACAGCCACCGTCCGAGTCTGGCCGCCAGCTCTACCCGGCATGAGGGCCTTGCGGTCTTTGCCCCGCAGACACTGGGAACCGGCAGGAGGGCTGGCCGCCAGCTCCTTACATTTGCTTCGCTTCTCTTTCTTTTTCCTTGCTCTGCTTTGCTTTGCTCTGCTCTTCCGGGCACACTTTTGCTTTTCCTTCTCTACTTTGCTCTGCCTTTCTTGCCCCCGCTTTGCTTTGCTTTGCCTCAGATTGCTTTGCTTTGCTTTGTTTGCTCTGTCTTTCCTGGCACTGCTTTGCTTTTCCTTGTGCTACTTCACTTTGCTTTGCTCTGCCTTGCACTGCTTTGCCTTTCCTGGACACGCTTTACTTTGCTTTTCCTGGCCCTGCTTTGCTTGGTTTTTTTTTTTGCCTTTTTTTTTTTTTTTTTTTTTACTTTAGATATATATTCATTGCATTGCTTTGTTTTATTTCTGGACCTTTTTACTTTGGTTTTCCTGGCCGCGCTTTGCTTTTCCTGGCCCTGCTTTTTCAGGCCATGCTTTCCTTTATCTTACTTTGCTTCGTATTCCTGGCACCTCTTGGTTTTACTTTCTCTGCTCTGCTTTGCTTTTCCTACCCCTGCAGTGCTTTGCCTCGCCTCAAACTGCTTTCCTTACTTCGCTCTACGTTTCCTGGCACTGCTGGGACTTTCCTTGTACGAGTTTGCACTGCTTTGCTTTGCCTTGCTCTGCTTTGCCTCCACTGGCCATGTTTTCTTTTGCTTTTTCAGGCCACGCTTTCCTTTGTCTTGCTTCGCTTCGCTTTGTATTCCTGGCACCTCTAGGTTTTACTTTCTCTGCTCTGCTTTGCCTTGCCTC